>NC_142875.1:5317196-5468712 GCF_051225735.1 Oryctolagus cuniculus | reverse complement strand
TCCAGGAAGAGAACAGAAAAGACAAATTCAGACTTGAGTTTCAAGGCAACCAGCCTTTAAGTTCATACGGTATGCCAGTAGACACTACCTTGTTTAATCACCAGCGTGATCATGTGAGATGAGCATGAAAACCTCACCCAGCAGAGGAGAAAGGGTAGCGGGGCTTGTTGAGCATTCCAGAGCTTGTGGATGGCACAATGCAGCACTCCGACGTTGAAGCAGAGCAGCCTCCAAGCGCAGACACAGGAGTGGTTATTGGACCATGAAGCAGTCCATCACAGAATGTCAAATGTGGTTTGATTTGTCAGGGTTTGGTTTCAAAAGCAAGTAAAATCCAGGCCACAATTGTATACCTATCCTTACTGCTTGTTTCTTTCTTTGTTAAAGTTCTTACCAAAATGGGAAAGTTTGTATATTTTTAATCACTAATTTAGATCTTGTATTTCATTTATAACATGAATCATTAAAATGACTTGTAACATGATATGTGAATCTTGTCTTGGCAAGAAATCTATTTATGATGATTCTTAAAAATAAGGGCTTATTTATGCTTCTGAATTTCTTGTGATGTGCAATTTTGTATCACCATTAGCAAATGGTGTCAGCTGCCAAATAATTCTTGGCTCTCTGCAGAAAAGTTCAAATATGTACTAAATCACACTAAAGTTATTCACATTTTCTTATGTGTTTACCCATTACTATTTAACAGTGAAGTGATGAAACAAACTCTAGTCCAACACACAGAAATAGACACGGTAAGGTGAGCAGAATGGGTTTATTAAGGAATTAAGTCCTTGAAAGTGCAGAGTGCCTCGGGGAGGATCTCTCCCTTGGTGAAGTTGCCCACAGGAGGTGAAGGCCTGAAGCCAAGTGTGTTGGAAGGAGGCTTGACTAGTTCAAGGTAGGAAGGAGTAAATTAAGCTTCTGCCACAAAGATCACACAACTTCTGGGCCTTTGCATTTACTGATCAACTGGAGATAACCACTACATCACTGCACAGATATGAATTCAGAGAAACTGAGGACAGGAGAGTTAAGTGATTTCTCAATTTAAAAGTTTCCCATACCTCCTTTCCAAGTTAAAGCAGAAACCTACATTTTATCTTTTGAATTCCAGCTACCTATAAAAACACAAGCCAGCAAATGCTACAAAAACATGTTGAATGAATGAGTAAAAAGTGGAGGTGAAGTTCCAGAACTGAAGATTGACATCCAAGTCTCATTGACCTGTTTCCCCAAGTTTGTCACACCAGGATGACTGTCATGTTCTAGGATTTCTGTCATCCCAACCTTCCAAAAGACCCAGATGATCACACAACACAAGAGAAGTTGGAAGATAGTATTAATACCAATTAAGGGTCTGCAAATTGAATCTTTGAGCCACAGAGCTTGATCAACCAAATTAAAACAGATAGAAACAAATGATGTAAGTGTGAACCAGTAGTTTCTTTTGCAGACCATAATTTTACTGCTGCTGTCTTAACAACTGATGGTTATCAAAGTGATGCTTCTCATAACATAACTGAGCCCAAAATGGCTGCAGAAATCAACTTATGGGATAGTGTTCTGAAAAATTTAATAGACTAGCACAGTGGTGAAGTGAAGAGGGAAAGGAGAAAGTCAATGAGGAACGTTTTGGTTCACACATTTGCACAAGTGACTTGGTCAGATCATGTGTGTATGAAAAACACTGACGGGAAATGCTAAAATAAATCATGGGTTACACTGAAGGCACTTATTTCCCGAAGTAGAGGTAAAAGGCACGGAAGCTTTCTGCCTAACTGTCTTTGGTGGGTCGTACGTAAGCTCTGACAAGCTGTAGCGGACCAAGGCTGTGAACTCCTTGACTGGATGCCACACAGGCATAGCCTCACCATAGAAAAGGCACTGGCGTGCGTGCGTGTGTGTGTGTGTGTGTGTGTAAAACACCATAAACATCACAAGTTTTTGTGAACTCGGGCTGATTGTTCATCTCTGCATTTACAGGCTTTTGTGATTAAAAGCAAAGCACTTCCATTACTTTCTCAGCCTGTGTGGCTCTCAGGTGACAGGGAGACTGAAAGCATCTGTTAAGTGCTTCAGAGAAAAACTCAATTGAAAAGAGCACATTCATTGTTTGAATGTGAATTTTAGCCAGGTTGGCTTAACAAGAATTTTTGACCTTTATTGAAAAAAATGCTCATTAATTATCCATTTTCTTAGACCTATCTCTACATGGCTTGCTATTAAATGTTTCAGTTTTCATTTTGCTACTGATATTAATGGTATTAAGTCAGCTCCTCCATACATGCTTTGGTTCACTTGCTGATTCATTCACATTTGTTGGAGTTTGCTTTTATTTCAGACTGAGATGTCCAGGAATAAGGAGAGATAGCTGTAGTCTAGGGGAGGAGGGAAAGCCACTGGTCAATATGGTGCTGTGGGATGGGCTGGCTGATAGTTTGCTGTGGGAGTACCGAGGAAGGATGCCAAGTTCAAACTGGGGGCCCAGAAGAGACAGAGGAGATGCAGGCTCCAGTTGAGGATAGTAAAGGATGAAAAATTGCTCACCAGGCAATGGAGAGAATAACTGAGTCCAAGGTGTTGGGGTGGTCCAGGAGGGACCAGAAGATAAAGGACAGAATATTTGGAGTCTGTTGCATTATCATATGAGCTTTCTAACTGGAGTGAAGCAGTCCAGTTTCCTCCCCTACGATTTATTCCACGCTCTATGGCAAGCTTAAAATCCCAAAATCTATTTCCCTTATTCCTAGAAGGTAAACATTCTTCTAACATGAAGACCCCCCTGACTGGGCCCCATCTCATGCTGACCTTGAATGCTCACGTGAATTCCACACATCGCTGTAGACTCGATGCTGCTTCCATGCTCTTCCTTCTTTCTACTGACTCCAAAACCTGCATTAGAGAAAGTGGCTAACATTCACTTGTCAATTCTTTGTCCCCTTTCCAGGTTACATTTTTGACCGCATTTGGACCCAATCCTAGTTCCATCTGCCTGTTAGGGGAAAAGACAAACTTTATTTTCTCCTGCTGCCCACAGTGGGTATGCCCTGTGGATCTGTCCTCAGATCATTCTTTTCACTGTGTGTGAATTCAGAAATACAAATTCACACAGTAAATGGCAGATCCAAGACTCATTCAAATGTAGTCCTACACACTATATAGCATTACAGAACAGGACAGACTATAGAAATGAAGTTCTAAAAGTTGATTCTAATTTACTAAATTTTTATAAAGCTTGAAGACTATATGTTGGTTTTAGAGCATTTAACCCATAACCATTTTTCTAAGCTTTTATGAAAATGAAGATAATACTCAAAATAAAGCTTGCTTGTTGACTTGTCACTATTTTTTTTTTTTTTTTGGACAGGCAGAGTGGACAGTGAGAGAGAGACAGAGAGAAAGGTCTTCCTTTGCCGTTGGTTCACCCTCCAATGGCCGCTGCGGCCGGCGCACCTTGCTGATCCGAAGCCAGGAGCCAGGTGCTTCTCCTGGTATCCCATGGGTTGCAGGGCCCAAGTACTTGGGCCATCCTCCATTGCACTCCCAGGCTACAGCAGAGAGCTGGCCTGGAAGAGGGGCAACCAGGACCGAATCCAGCGCCCAGACTGGGACTAGAACTCAGTGTGCCGGCACCACTAGGCGGAGGATTAGCCTAGTGAGCCACGGCACTGGCTGACTTGTCACTATTCTTAAGTGGACAACCTTAGGAAGTATTCTTAGTACACTATAAAGCTGTAACTTTTTTGTGACTTGTTATCTATGATGGCAAAATGAAGTATTACTAAGGTTTTTCTTTTTCCCCAAAAATGAGACCTGGCTAAGATAACTCCCATGAAAAGGCAGATAATATAGGCTCTAATAACAACTTAACCTATCACAATGCTTTAGACTGAGGCAAAGGAAAAATAATTTTGTCCCCGAAAAATCATTAAGGTCATAAAAATAAATGGTATTAGACCAATTGCTTAGGGTCAGTCCGGAGGACTAGATTTTGTTTCTTGTGGACATATATCTGGATCCTGATCCTGTGAACTCTCCCAGGGTCATAAAGAAAACAGCCTTGGCCTATGTTGACAAATAAAGTCTCTAAAGGAGTAACACTAAATAAACAAACAGGAAACTGATAACATGATAAATAGTAAAGTTAATAAACGTTTCCGGTGAAAGCCAAATCATTTATGGAAAAGTTTCCAGCTTTTTTTTTTCTTCAAAACATCAGAAACATCAGAGTGACAATTTCTCAATTTTCCCCCAGAACTGTCATACTGAAAAAACATACATAGTAACTAAATATAATACTTCACCAATATTGTATTTTTACTCCAAAAGAAAACACTATGAAAGTTCTCCAACTTCTCTATTCATTTGCTTCCTGAACATTCCGGACAAGTTCTGCTTGAACCTGCTGTGCTTAGTCCCTGGGTTTCAGTCAAAAGTGTGGTCCTAGCTTCTGCTTTCAGCATTCTATTGGAACTGAAAATCTCCAGGTGACTTCTATTCTTGTGTGACTGATTCATATTGCCACAGACTAATGCTTAATGGCTCAGGGCAAGTCACTCCTGAGCTTAAGGAATAACACCTGACACAGCCAGCCATCTAACAGTCTCATGAACAATTTTCCATACCACTGAGTAGGAACGCTGGCTGTGTATCTTGTAGCCAAATTGCCCTTGGAGAAGTTTTGGACTTCCCAACTCGCCTCATTTTAAAGGCATGTCTGTCCACCTTGATTATTTGGGAGGCAGAAACACACACACACACACACACACACACACACAGTGCTCCCTTCAGCTAGTTCGCTCCTCGAATGCATGAAACGGACCCCTGCTGGAGATGTAGGTGGGTTCCAGGAACTCGATCCAAGTCCCCCTCAAGGTGGCAGGAACTGTCACTCGAGCCATCACTGCTGCCTCTCAGGGCTCATTAGCAAGAAGCTGGAATTGGGATCGGAGCCAGGTATCAAACCCAGGTACTCTGATACAGGATATGGGCACTTTTTTAAAGGTTTTTATTTGACAGGGAGAGTTAAAAGGAGCAATAGAACTATCACCCACTTGTTCATTTCTCAAAGGCCACAATGACCAGACCAAAGCCCGGAACCTGGAACGTCATCTGAGTATCCTGTGTTCCTAGGACCCAACTACTTGAGCCATCTTCTGCACACTCTTCCCAGACACAGTAGCAGGGAGCTGGATCGAAAGTGGTGTGCCCAGGACTCGGATGCTCATGTGGGATTTTAGCTGGTGCCTTAACCGTTAGGCCAAATCCCTGCTCTCCCCTGCCCCATTACTAAGCATGTGTTTAGGTTGAGGATGGTGAAGGAAGATTGCTAGGACTCCAGGTAGTGGGGTGGTAGATGGAAGACCATGTGCAATATCACTATCAGTTTGAAATGAGGTTTAAGAGGATGTGGAAAAACTTCCCATGAAAACCTTACCTGAGTCCCTTCTTAAATATTGATAATCAAACTTGGTGTCCTGTCTGAAGTGGGCTGGGACCTAGAACTAGAAGAAAACTGTAAAAGTCACTTGATCACGGACTTTGTAAAGAAGTACTGGATTGAAATATTTCTCAAACCATCACAACATCAAATTGTAAAATGTAAGCTTTTTTTAAGATTTATTTTGAAAGGCAGCGTAACAGTGTCCGAGGCAAAGGGAGATGTCTTCCATCCTCTGGTTTGCTCACCATATGGCTGCAATGGCTGGAGCTGCACCCATCTGAAGCCAGGAATCTGGAGCTTCCTCTGGGTTTCACACGTGGGTTCAGGGGCCCAAGGACTTGGGCCATCTTCCGCGGGCTTCCCAGGCATACCATCAGGGAGCTGGATCAGAAGTGGAGAAATGGGACTTGACCCAGTGCTCACATGGGATGCCAGCACTACAGGCAATGGCTTTACCTGTTACGTCACAGCATCAGCCCCAGCTTTTAATTTCTTTTTTTTTTAACTTTTATTTAATGAATATGAATTTCCAAAGTACAGCTTATAGATTACAATGGATTCCCCCCATAACGTCCCTCCAACCCGCAACCCTCCCCTTATCCACTCCCTTTCCCCTTCCATTCACATCAAGATTCATTTTCGATTCTCTTTATATACATACAGAAGATCAGTTTAGCATACATTAAGTAAAGATTTCAACAGTTTGCTCCCACACAGAAACATAAAGTGAAAAATACTGTTTGAGTACTAGTTATAGCATTAAATCTCAATGTATAGCACACTAAGGACAAAGATCCTACATGAGGAGTAAGTGCACAGTGACTCCTGTTGTTGACTTAACAAATTGACACTCTTGTTTATGGCATCAGTAATCACCCTAGGCTCTTGTCATGAGCTGCCAAGGCTATGGAAGTCCCCTGAGTTCACTGACTGATCATATTTAGACAAGGCCATGGTCAAAGTGGAAGTTCTCTCTTCCCTTCAGAGAAAGGTACCTCCTTCTTTGACCCATTCTTTCCACTGGGATCTCACTCGTGGAGATCTTTCATTTAGGTTCCCCCCCCCCCCCCAGAGTGTCTTGGCTTTCCATGCCTGAAATACTCTCATGGGCATTTCAGCCGGATCCGCATGCCTTAAGGGCTGATTATGAGGCCAGAGTGCTGTTTAGGACATTTGCCATTCTATGGGTCTGCTGTGTATCTCACTTCCATGTTGGATCGTTCTCTCCCTTTTTGATTCTATCAGCTAGTATTTGCAGACACTATTCTTGTTTATGTGATCCCTTTGGTTCTTAGTCCTATCATTATGATCAATTGTGTACAGAAATTGATCACTGGGACTAGTGAGATGGCATTGGTACATGCCACCTCGATGGGATTGAATTCGAATCCCCTGGTATGTTTCTAACTCCACCATTTGGGGCAAGTCAGCTTGAGCATGTCCCGAATTGCACATCTCCTCCCTTTCTTATTCCCACTCTTATATTTAACAGCAATCACTTTTCAGTTAAGCCTAAGTTTCAGAAGCATTTATGAGTTTGTATCTGAAATGGTGCTGATATACGCTTGACATCTGTAATACCTACAGTTAGAAAAGTCATCACATCCTCAATATTTAACGACCACTAGAAAAAGTGTGAACCCTCCCAGTTGGAGAATAATCCCACATGGGCTAGACACATTGTACCCATCATTTGTACCCTTTTTCATTGGATTCATTTGGGACTCTTTAATGGTAAAGACGATTCCTTTAAATGGTCTCTTGAACTCCTTCACTGATTTGAGGGGGCATTTTCATTTCCTTAAGCAAAGATTTTTTATGAATATACAATGACACATGCCCTAGAGTACACTCCAATATGTGTCTTAGGATACAGCAAGTTCCGTAGGTTAACCTTTATCTCTAATTCCAAAGTCCATCAGTTAACCAGCCATCCATCTTCCTACCCTGGAAAAGCTTGTCCTCTGAGAAGACTTTTTTATGCCTTTAAGGACAACTAGAAGCTAACTCAGTCCTGGAGGCTTCCCTCTGTAGCTTGCACAGCAACATTGAAATAGGCAATCCCCCAAAATGGAGTGTACAGTTTATAGCCAAGAAAAGTAGATTCACTTGAAGTTCAAACCTAGCCATCTCCTTAGCTATTAACAGCAGGGTTTATTCACACCCTGTTGTCCAAAGCAAAATGATGACTGTATTAAGAGCCATCTGTTATGGGCACTTAGCACATGTCATCTGGAATTTGCAAACAGTCTAGCTAAGGTGCTGGTACTACGTGTTTCATAGATGGGGAGAAAGGGTTAGAAAAGTTTGAGTAACTTGCTCAAAAGCAGTTGATAATTTGAGTTAGGATTCAATCCCAGGACTGTTATCATGAAGACCAACCTCTCAAACGTCCTGATCATTTGGTGATACGTGAACAAAGGTCTAGATAGTTTCATAGTCACTATTTTCCAGAGAAAAGCAGTAGGGGAGAGGTGCGTGTGTGTGTGTGTGTGTGTGTGTGTACGTGTACAGAAAGATGGGAAAGGGGGCTTTGCTTAATTTACCAAGTGGGTTCCCATGATTGTAGGAGCTGATAAAATAGAAAATCTACAGAGCAGGCTGCATCTCCCAGGGAAGCGCCGGTGTTCTCTTGAGTTTGAAGGCCACGCAGAGGCAGAATTCTTCCTCAGGGTTGTTAGTCTTTCTCCTAAGCTCTTCACCAGATTGGATGAGATCCACCCATATTATAGAGGATAATACAACTTGGTTAAAGTTTATTGATTTAGATGTGAATCTCATTTAATAACACCTTCAGAAACAATGGGAGAGGGAGAAAGGGTAGGCAGGGAAGAAAGAAGGGGGTGTCAGAGTTGTATCTTTTTAAAGTATATTGAACCTGTTCTCTTCCTATTAATATCATATCAACATGAAGAAAATAAAGTATCAGATGGTAAAAGCACAGATTTAAGAGATTTTCTCAAATTTCCCTTTAAATTCCAAAAATAAAAGCAAACACCTTCATGTTAATATCTAGACTGGTGTTTGACCCCAAACTGGGTATCATAGCCTAGCCAACTGGACACATGAAGTTAACCACCATGATGGCCGTTAGGAACGGATGCAGTGAAACTGAGTCTGGTTGGTAATTGCCAGTCTGGGGGCTTCCCTGGGGGTCCATCATTCTATTATTGGGGATGTGAAGCAAAAACGGAGGTGGGACAGATGATTGTAACCCAGCCAGGAGACGTGTAACCATTCACAGGAATTCATCATCAAATAAAGAGAATTATGAACACAAAGTCCCATGAGAGGTGAAGTTCACCAAGCAGCTTTCTTGGCCTGTTATAAATAGATTAGGGAAGTTTGCCAATGTCTTCTGGTCCTGACCCCTTTCCTGAGCTGTGGTGGCCGACCATTTCTCAGGATAAGGAAGCAGAGATCAGAAAGGTCAACACCATAACTCAGTGAAGCTGAAGCTGAGATGCGTTATCTGCTCCCTGTTCTCTTCCTGCTGTCTTGGTTTCTGCCTCTGCTTTATCAGTCCAATGCAGTTGGGTTAAATGAAGGATTCTGGGCATGAAATCAAGATTTGTGTAGAATACCGCCTTGGACTTCTCCTAGAATTGAGAGCTACTTAAATTCTCTTGGCCAAATGGCACTGTTTTAGGCAGCGTGCTACTGCTGCATGCTCAGTGTCAGGAGACCTGGGGGAAGGTTAATGCAGAAGGAATACATCGCTAAGAGGAGCCGGTGGTCCCCACCCTAGTGAGACTGATGTTGCAGGCAAATAACCTTTACATCCTTGACCTAACGCTGACCTGTGATGCCCTTGGGAGTAACACTTGCATGGATTTTAAATACAAAGTCCTTTTAAACCAACTATGATTAAACATGTGTCCCCATCCCTACCTTCTTCAAAATTATTCTAGGAAGAAATCTCAGCCATAGCAGGAAAATAAACGATCCTCTTTTATTCCAGCCAAGTTTATTGTGCCACCTGGTTTTCGGCACCTTCCTCTTGCTAAAAATCTCAAATCATGACCTAAAGAATGTCAACAAAATGTTGTTAATGCAGGCTCTTTTAAACATCCTCAACTTTTAAAATGAGCAAGTCATTAAAAATCAAGATGGTCTTCAGAAAAAAATCGGCCCTCATCACCTAAGACTGTCTAATGTGAAGACCAGATTTTAAAAACCAAGTTACTTAAAAATCTGAACAGAAACTTCACACCTGCGGATCATCTTAGAAATGTGCAAAAAGCAGACACATTTTTAACAAATATAGAAATAACATCCACACATCGGAAATAGAAACTGAGAAACATGAAGTCTTACAAACTTGCAATAAACTTTTCAAATGAAAAAATTAAATGGCCCCCAAAAGAACAGATCAGTGACTTTTAATCATCTTAATGTTAAGATGGGAAGACATTTACTATCTTCTCTAACACATTAATTTTTATCTGAAGACATTTCAAAAATCACTTGACTGAAAATATAAATTTAAAACATTAGCAATTTTTCTTTAGGAGGAGGCTCTACAAAGTACTGTGTGGAACCTGAGTAATAAGATTGATTTAATTCCAAACACTGCCCTGCTTTCCATTAACTTGCCTCCAAGCTGGGAAGAGGATCTTGTCCTCGTAGGGATTATCCTAGACATACCAAGTGCTTCATAGTAACGAGCACAAAATATCCAGAAAAGGTAGATGATCGAGTATGAGGTGGACTGCTGAGGTCCGTAAATGCAGCAGTTGTCCATGGCAGACAGGACACTGGGCCAGTGTGATCGTGGCAAATCTGAAGTCTCCATGCAAGGAGATGAAGCATGCCCAGGACTCAACTGGTGGATACAGATACTGCTCCCGACTTTCTGTATCTGTTAGCCTCACAGGAAGTAACGTGAGGAAGAGTGAAATGCACTGCAAGTTTTTTTTCTTTTGACAGGCAGAGTTAGAGAGAAAGGTCTTCCTTCCATTGGTTCACCCCCCAAATGGCCACTACCGCTGGCGCACTGCGCCAATCCGAAGCCAGGAACCAGGTGCTTCCTCCTGGTCTCCCATGCGGGTGCAGGGACCAAGCACTTGGGCCATCCTCCACTGACCTCCCGGGCCACAGCAGAGAGCTGGACTGGAAGAGGAGCAACCGGGACAGAATCCGGTGCCCCAATTGGGACTAGAACTCGGGGTGCTGGTGCCGCAGGAGGAGGATTAGCCTAGTGAGCTGCGGCGCCAGCCATGCAACCTTTTCAAACGTTCTCTGTATTGAATAGGAATCTAGGAATGCACTCTGCTCACCCTAATATCGAAAGGCACCCTCTAAAGCAACGGTTACTTTTTAAGTCATAAGCCATAACACTTAAAAATTGGTGGCGTGGAAGACCAATTCATCTTCACTAAACAGCTACCTGGCTCCTGGCTCCTATTTTTCACTCCCATTGCCCCCCCCCCCTTTTTTTTGACAGGCAGAGTGGACAGAGAGAGAGAGAGAAAGGTCTTCCTTTGCTGTTGGTTCACCCTCCAATGGCCGCCGTAGCCGGCGCACCTTGCTGATCCAAAGGCAGGAGCCAGGTGCTTCTCCTGGTCTCCCATGGGGTGCAGGGCCCAAGCACTTGGGCCATCCTCCACTGCACTCCCTGGCCACAGCAGAGAGCTGGCCTGGAAGAGGGGCAACCGGGACAGAATCTGGCGCCCCGACCGGGACTAGAACCCGGTGTGCCGAGCCACAAGGTGGAAGATTAGCCTAGTGAGCCGCAGCGCCGGCCCCCATTGCCCTTTTGATAGTTCCTACCAAGGCTAGTGCTGTGCAACCCACAGAGGCCATGTCTGCATGTGTCCAGGTCTTGGTTCCATGAGCTGGGGGAGGGAACCTACAGGTGCACACAGTGGGACACTCACTCCCTCTCCTCCTGGGTTCCCTGAGCTGGGGAGGGAACCTGCAGGTGCACATGGTGGGGCACTCCCTCTCCTCCTGGGTTCCCTGAGCTTGGGGAGGGGCATTACCTCTCTTCCTGGGTTCCCTGAGCTGGGGAGGGGGACCTGCAGGTGTGCACTGGGGATTACCACCTCTCCCCTTGACCATCCCTCCTCTGGGCACTTGCTGCTGCTTGATCTCAACTTCTTCCTGTTTTTTTTTTTCCCCACTTCTAGCTACTTGGCAAGCACATACAATATTTCTCATTCAAAAATACAGTTCTGATGGCACTCTTCTGTGTTTTTTTTTTTTTTTTTTTGACAGGCAGAGTGGACAGTGAGAGAGACAGAAAGGTCTTCCTTTGCCATTGGTTAACCCTCCAATGGCCACTGCGGCTGGCGCACTGCGGCCGGCGCACCGCGCTGATCCAATGGCAGGAGCCAGGTACTTATCCTGGTCTCCCATGGGGTGCAGGGCCCAAGCACTTGGACCATCCTCCACTGCACTCCCTGGCCACAGCAGAGAGCTGGCCTGGAAGAGGGGCAACCGGGACAGAATCCGGCGCCCCGACTGGCACTAGAACCCGGTGTGCCGGCGCTGCAAGGCGGAGGATTAGCCTAGTGAACCGCGGCGCCGGCCCACTCTTCTGTTTTAATTCCTTACGTCACTCATTTCTTCCATCATTTATTCATTTATCAAAAAGCCATGGGGCAAGCCTTTGGCTACATGTTTAAGACATCACTTTGGAGTCCTGCATCCCATGTCTGGAGTTCCTGCATCCCATTTCGAGTCTTGGTTCCATTTGATATCCCACCTTCCTGTTGATGGGCATCCTGGTGGGCAACAGGCTATGGCTCAAGTAGCTGTGTCCCTGCTACCCACGTAGGGGGTCCAGATTGACTTTCTGGGTCTTGGATTTGGCATGACACAGCCCTGGTTGTTAGAACTGGGGTAAGTAAACCAGTGGATGGGAGATCTCTCCCTTTCACATAAATACAGATTCTAAAGAATCCCACCATATTTCCACATTCTCACATTTTTTGTTAAATACAGTACTTCTCAAAAATAACATTTAAACAACTTGTCATAGCTTTTAATTTCATGTCGACAAATATTTGATGGTTACGTGCCAAGCATTTTGGCAGACTTGAACGTGAACCTCGAGACTCCCAGCTGGAGCAAGCTTGGAGGCTGTACAGCTCTTGCTGGTCACCTGTCATGCTGTCCTCTGACATACAGCTTCACCAGCTTCCAGTCCCTCTGCCAACATCGTCGACATCCGTTGGATGTTTATAATGTCACATACCTGAAGGCAAGGATTCTTGCTGATCACCAATGCATCTCAAGCCCCAAGAACACACCCCTGGTTGGCACTCAGTAAATCATTGAGTGAATGAGTGGGCCCAGCCATATTGCCTTCCTTTGGGAAGCACCGGAAATTTCTGAAGACAAACACTCCCACAGCTGCCAGGGCAGACACCCGACAGGTGCCCCAGGGATCCTAGGGGTTTCCCATTCCAGGAGGGCAGGGCAGCTGCCAGTGCCTGCCCCAGAAACCTCTCCTCAGGGGCAAATTCCTTGATGGATGAGGAAGGGGAGTGGCAAGATCAGGTGTGGAGCTCCGGGCCTGCAGGTGAACCAGCCTTGTGACAGTCTGCACTTCTTGCTTGCTTCATTTTTTTATTTCACTCCTCAATGATCAAACTGACAACTCTCAAAAACCATGCTTTTGTCTGTAAGTGGGATGTAGACATGTAAAATTGAGCGGAAACACAAGGAACGGGTAAAACAAACCTGTGAGAACAATGCCAGGAAAGGCTCAAATTCAAGACAAATGAAGTTCATGAAAAACATTGGGGGGGGAAAAACAGCTGTTTTTGTTTGAAGCAAGAACAGAGTAGACCTAGGTCTTTGGGCAGTGTGATGTAATGTCGGCCAAAGGCAAACAGGGGTGATTCCCATTGGATTTTATGCCTCTGACTTAGAGAACAGGCCCCAGGCCCAGAGAGTAGTGAGCATCTGTTAAACAAAGCAAAACTCAGTTCAGCTGCAAAGACTATTTAAAACAAAAAAAAACTTCCCTATTTAAAAAGTTCAATTCTGTGTCATGAAATGAAATTACATCAAAGTTCGTTACCTATGTGTAATGTCAAATTATAATCTCAATAGGTAGATTATCTGAATGACTAGGAAGTAATAGAAATCTTCTGGAATTTTTGGAAAGTAAAGGCTGTTGTAAATTTGTTAATATAGTTGATTTTGGGTGTGTGAGTGTTTAAAATAATCTGTCTGGATTTCCCAAGAACGTATGGTGCCCAACCAGACCAGCTTACATATTTGTTGGATTTTAAGGCACATGTTCTCGATGCACCTGATTCAGTTGGCAGTTGCCTCCTATCACCATAAGTATGACAGTGAAGTGGTGAATGAGAGGAAGATATTGGGACCAGCTCAAGGTGTAACGGATCTGGATCCTACCTGCTATCTAATTATGGAAGGCAACTGTGGAGAAGTTCACAAGTTCAGCACACATCCATCTTTCTCAAGATGTTTACTATCTTTAATGAAGGCATAAAAGATAGGCAGATATGTCTAATGTTGACAAACTCGAGTGATGTCTAATATACTGCACTGTAAGCACGATGGATGCTCATTTCGGAATATCTGAAACAAGGCATATTTGGGGATAATATTCAATGAATTACACTAGATGATAGGTAATGTTTAATATTTCTAAACAATTAAAAGCATTTCAAGTATTAATAAGATGTTTTGCTATGGTATATTTTCACAGGCTAGAATAATCTATTGATAAGAGACTCTCAATTTCCTTTACAACTAGTGAAAGCCATGGTGTGCCTCTGTCTCTGGGTACAACTGAAAGATATTGTGTACACTTAGTTTGTCTTATCCCAAATTCTAGGCTCATATGTCCATCGCAAAGCATTAGTAATAATATCCTAGAGAAGAAGCTGAGAATTCTAGAAACAATATTTAGGCATAAGAATTCACAGGAGATTATACCTTTAAGGACCCACTTCTGTAATAGAAGACATACCATAGGATTTGGTAAAGAATCATGAAGGGTTGATCAGTCCAACATCCGGAGACTCATCCAGTAATTTTGCATCCCAAATCATGTTTATTTAAACATTTCACATTTCTTGGTCTGAAATGTTAGTAATTCTGGAATAGCATCACATCAGAAGATGCGAAATATCAGTACTGACACATAAGCTTTTATTTTCCCACCTTAATGCAATTTAAAGGCAGTTTTCTCAGACTGTTTAAGATGAATTCCTGGTAGCTGGCTGACTTTTTTTCTGTCCAGTTCCACCTAATTTCACTCTTCAAATTTCTGACCCAGCGTTAAATCTCCAACTCAAAGATTACTTCAGTAAACAATGGATTGTCCACAATTTTTTCTTTAACAATTTTTCTAACATAGTTCTAGAAAAAACTACCACTGGCTTTTCAGTGGCTAAAATAGTTAATCTCTAGAAGGCTCAAGTAGAGGCTAGCATGTGCACATAGAACTTTAAGATACTTAGAAACTATTTAGCCTCCCCATTCTGGGATGTATGTATGTGAACTCTTTTTGAAAGAGGTCAGAAGTTATGTTCTGAAACTAGATTGTTTTCCCCATCTGGAGGGCATTTTCAACACGGGGGAATTCCAGCAAACACATTCTCGGGTCCTTTCAACCCCTTGGTCTCAACGTTTGAGTGAACACATACGTTAATGTATGTTTACCACAAAAGCTGACACTGAAATAAACTCTCTGTTGCCTTTCCAGGCTTACTCCTACCTACAATGCTGGCTCAGCCATGCTGTGACTTTTATTTCGGTGTTTTGATATCTTTTCCTCTACCCGAGGAGAGTTCATTCTGACACTACATTGGCCCGTCCCCATTCTACCTCTTAGCATGTGCTCCATGTCTTCTGCAGGTCGTCTTTCCCACGACCTATCCCCTTGGCTCCTACTTCCCAAATGTCACCTCTTCAGCTGATACTCCAAGATGAATGTCACACAGTGATTTGCCCAGGGCTTTCACAGAGACAGCTGGTATCCTCTATAGGTTCAAGAGGGCACACTCAGTAAAAGAACATTCTGCTAAAGCGGAGGCAGAGTTAGCCAATCAGTGGTGCATCCTGAAGCTGGCTCTAGTGGCTAGATGTTATCACCAGTAGGCCTAAAGAAGTAAGGAGTCGGAACCACATTTCTGGACGCTAAAGAGATTGGAGCCCTAGAGAAGAGCCTCAGTAGATAGGGTTAAGCTTATGATTATAAAATAAACTGAAAACGTTATTGCAAAAATTAAAAGAATAAGGAAAGAAGAGGGAGGATGGGAATGTGGGCGAGAGGGTTGAGTAGAAAATATCACTATGCTCCTAAATCTGCATATGTGAAACATGTGAAATTTGTTTACCTTTATAAATTGAAAAAATGATAATCCAACTACTGAGCATTAAAATCACAGAACATGGAAGCTGGAGGACTAAAGGATCCTGGGTGACCTGGAGGTCATTCCCACTTCTGAAGCACAGAGCAGGGCAGGACGGGGCCAGCAGACTGAATAGCACTAACAAAAGAACAACTCCTGCAGGTAGGACACTTTTACCCCCAAGGAATTCAATTCCCTTAAAAGTGAAGTTGGGGGCTGTAAAAGACCTGCTCACTGGGAGAGGACGCAAGCAGGACCGACTTCAGTAGTCCCAGGGTTTGCATGAGGCATCGTAGGATATCAACAAATCTAATGTAGCCAAATTCCGGACTCACTCAATTCAGGTGGCAACTGAATTCCTGTTGGCTTCACCCCTGATGCTGAGACTTGGCCATCGTGAATTATAAGGGGCAGCACCTTGTTCCTCGCTATGGGAAAGGGAGATTATACACCTAATTTCTAATAGCAATAAAAGCTTATTTTAAGAACCGCACAATACAAGCTCTGAAGTGATTCGATTTTGGGGAGGGGAAATTCAATTTCCTTGATTGTGATATTTCAACATGAGTCAGAGACAACACCATCCAGTTTTAATTTTGAAACAATCTGCCTGTACAGAGAAGTTGCAAGGATACTGCAATGAACCTTTTTCTGAGAGTTGTCTGAGAATAGGTTGCCAATATGTCCCACTACTCCTTAGTATTTTCCTGAACACCACCAATAAAACAAGGATGCTCTTTGATATAACTACAGTGCAAACAAAATCAAGAAAACAGCATTCACACTATACTGCATTCCAGCCTCAGAGCCCATTCGGATTCTAACTGAAAAGTTTCTGTTCTGAATCAAACAATTCATGTAGTTGTGGTTGTCATAGCCTCTCACCCACTGAATCTAGAAGAGTTCCTTAATCCCTCCTTGACTTTCATGACCTTGAAAGTTTTGAAGATTACAGCTCATTATCTTATAGACGACCCCTCAGTCTGGGTTGATCTGTGGTTTCCTCATGAATTCAGGTTCTTGGAGTATTTGGGAGTATCTCAGAACCCATGTTGTGTCCCCATCATAATCATAGCCTATCCTTTTCAGTAGGACAGTTTCTTCAGTTTGTCCTATTGGTTAAATGAACTTTGATCATTTGATTAAGGTGATGTTAAGAGGGTGTCTCTACTCTTAAAATCTTTTTCCCTTTGCAATTGATAATTATTGGGACTATGGGGGATTGGAGTAACTTGAGGTTATACAAAACCTCATTAAACTGTCATTTGTCCTACTTATATACTCAGTATGCATTCATAGATTCTTATCTTATTCAATGGCTTATAATGTGTTGTTGCCTTTATTTATTCCAGTTGCAAAACAGTCCCAGACTTGGCCAGTGGGAGCCTGTTTAAGAAGCTTCCCTTGTCTTTTTGACATCTTTCCACAATGTTCTTAGGGTACTTATTTTCTGGCACAAGATTCTGAAGGCTCACTGTGTACTTTCTCTGCCCCAGCCTTACAACTGACTGTTTCTTCCAACAGCACTGACTACTTGTGGTAGAGAATGGTGTCAGAAGCCAAGGTCTGAGTACAGGATGAGCTCCCTGATGTGTGGCATTGCTCATCTCAGGTCCTCTTAGTGGACCCAGGCAAGGACTCGGTGACAGAAGTAACTAATGAAGGGTGGGGAAAAAGGAATTATAAACACATACATGTTGGCATGTGAATTACTTCTGTTAGTATTGAAAATCATTGGTTTACTGTTACCTCCCCATCCGATCTTATAGGATTCCTTCTGGTTTTCTCTTTTCATGTTTAATTCTTTTCTACTGATAAGAAACCTGTTTCATTGAATCCTGAAGTGATTGCTCACACAATGCAATTCTCTTCTCATCGTCCATCTGCCACTTCTGGTCTTTCCCCACTTGCTGTCGCAACCCCATGTGGACACCTCACATGACTTGAGCTTCAAGACCTATCCTCACCAGGCCAGCTCTTCATGTAGGAGCCACCCTGCCTCCAGATGGGCTCAGACCCTATACATTGGGCTGCCTGTCACCTGCCTGTCACCTGGAACCACCTTTCCCCACTTGGTCCTCAACTCCCCTCTGGACTGTGATCTCTAGCTCCCAGAGTGGGAGCCTTCTCCTGCAGGGCTTTTGGGTAAGACTTTTCCCATTCTCTAGGAACTCAGCAGTATAAGCAGTGAATGTTACAAGTAAATATTCCCATGAAATGTCAGAGCAGTAAAGGGTCGATTCATTGGATCACTTCATGCAAATTCTCAATTTTTGCTTTATGCCTGATGACAATCATCAAAATTTCATATTATGAACCAAAATAACTTAAAAATCTACCACTTAATAATGGTGGTAGAAGGTCTTTATCCTGCATCTCTAAACGGACAGCTGAGCATTTTGTTAAAGTGTATTTTTAGCCTTTGGATCCTACATTAGTACTTCAGGATGCTATTACCAGGCCGTGGGGATAAACCAGTTATGTGGCTACTTCTGTTGACTTAAAGCATTTACTTATTTGAGAGTAAGGAAGACAAAACTTCTATCCTGGTTCACTTACCAAGTGTCTGATGGCTGGTACTGAAGCCAGAAGCCAGAAACACCATCAAGTCTCCCATGCGGGTGTTAAAGATGAACTTGAGCTAATGCATCTGTTTGGTCTACATTAGCAGGAAGCTAGGGTCAGGAATTGGAGTTGGGAATAGAACCCAGGAACTACAATGTGGGATACATGCGTCTTTACTGCTAGGCTAAATATCCATTCTCATGATTTTTCCTGAATTATATATAAAAATCTTTTGTTAATATTTTAAAGTAAACTTTACATTTTAAAGAGATTCCTTAAAATTTTACTTTCAACAGAATTATTTCTTACTCTCAAAGAACTTTGCCGCAGAAAGTGCTTCACGATTCTCGCCCGTCTATTTAACCTTGTATTGAAAGACACGTAGCATGTTACCATCAAGTCTCCGGACTTTGGAAATGCTTTCGCCCAGATTCTCTTTTTAGTTACCTCAAGTAGCTAAAAGACACCTTAAACTATGCTGGCAAAAAATTTAGAAAGTAGTTTCTTGTACTTTTTTCCCCATGTGCTATAATCCTTTGGTTAATGGACTTTTTTTTTTTTTTTCAAACAGAAAATTCAACTAGTGTCATTGCAAGTGTGGTTATCTTAAAATATCTTAAAATATGAAGACTTTGTTGTGCTTTATTTTTTGGCCCCATGTGTGGTCAGAAATCCACCTCGGCCAGTACTTTTCCGTTACATGGGAAAGTGTTCCTTCGCATGTTAGAAGCACACCTGAACTTGTAGCTTCATTGTTCAGCCAGGAAATCGCCTAATTTCCCCACATTTTATAATTTTTTTCTTCCAAAGCTTATACTTAAAGTGGATTTTTACAAACAGTATCTCACAATCTGGCTTCCACAGATGACAAAGGCCTTGGGGGAAGTTACTGTTTTGCTATTATTAACTTATCAAACAGCCACAGTCCCGAGGATTCTCTCAGGCAAGAAACTGTTCCTTTTGTTGTTTGGCTCAATCTTTATTTTTATGGCCCATTAACCAGTGCTGAATTAAAATCAAATTTATATAAATGATATAATACTTACATAGTCTTGCAAACTAGTTAGTCATCTGAATATGCGGTACATTGCAATGCTAAAATAAAGTTATGAGTCAAATGCAAAGATAAATTTTAAGTGCTTGATGGTGGAAAAAACCTTATTTTAAAACTGACCAGAAATGGGAGACAAAATGCTCAAAAGTGCCAAATGAGATAAATCGCACAGACTGTAGAAGACATTTCATTTACACAGCTGAGCAGGAATTGGCGGCTGATAATGACGCTCTGAGTTGGCAAAAGTGCAGAGCACTCCTGGGTGGCTCTTGTTCCTTCATGTTGCCTTTTGTTGGCCTTTGGCAGGGTGGAATGTTCTGGACCAGTTTGCTCACTTCTGCATGCTAATGCCATCAGGACCCATTGGAGGTTTTCTTTGTCATTTGTTTTCAGGGTGACAAATGGAGTCACAATTTTCAAGTAGGAAATTTCTGTGGTTTTAATGACGGGCTTGGAGTGCCACGAAACACTGACTATAATGAGTTCATTCTAATTCTCTGTTTCAGATATTAAGCAGTTCTTATTTTGGGGAGGGATTTCTACCCAATCAGGAGATGGACCTCTCGGCTCCCATGCAGCTGATCAGAGGCACACCCCATCCCCATCCCCACTTCCTCCTTGGCACACACATAGCCAGGGACGGGTGGGAGAGGTTGAAGATGTCCCTTGAAGTCTCTGCAGTTGCATGACCACGTCAGCGCTGAGTAGAGTATCTTCTGGGACTGTATTAGTACTGTGATACCGTCTGCTCTCCCACAGGGAAGGTGCCTTCTCACTGTGTTTCCGCAAGAAATCTTACCCATGAGACATTCACTTGCCCTGGGGATGCTGCACCTGGCAGCAGGGGAACTTGTGTGGTAGAGAGGCAGAATCTTGGCATCGGAGGAATTTGGTTCCTATCCTATCACTGAATCCACTGGCTTGTTGAGCTCTTCTGTAAAACAGGTCTGATGCTATTTATGTGGGGTTCATGGTAGGAATTAAAATAATACACAGTACAGTGTGATGCCTGGACATAATCATCTCTGCTTCTGAGCTTCTGCTATTACTCAGATAGAAAAAAATGAGAAGACGAGAGACTTGGGGATTTGAACAGATTGGTTTCCTTTTATTCTGAGTTCCCAGCAATGAACTGAGCGAGGGCAATTGAAAGGTGAGAGGCAATGTTTCCAAGGCAGACAGACCATCGCTCAAAGCTTTGTAGTGCTTGAATTATTGTCTTGAAAGGCTTAGGTAAACTGGATACAGCTGACCTTTAAGTGACAGTTATAGGGGAGAAACAAAGTAAAGAATTAACTGCAGCATACTATTCTGAAGCAAATGAAGTAGTCCCATGCTCTTCCCTTGCTGTGACCCTAAAGGTGTGCTACTCCAATACTCATTTTGAAGTCTATCCCCGGTGTATTCAGATTAAACTGGGGCCTTCAGGAGGAGTGCCTAGATCATGAAGGCACAGTCCTCATGATCTTAGTATCCTTGTAAGAGGCCCGGAGCGGGGAGACATTTAGTGTAGCAGATGCGACGTCCTTGAAGACACCCATGCTTCATATTGGAGTGCCTGGCTTTGATGCCTGCCTCCAGCTCCAGACTCCAGCTTCCTACTTGCGTGGTCCCTAGAAAACAGTAGTGATGTCTCCAGTGGTTCCTGCCACCAACATGGATGACCTGGATTGAGTTTCCAGCTCTGAGCATTAGCCCTAGCACAGCTGCCTATATTGCGAGCATTTGGGTAGTGAAATAAGTGGGAACTTTCTCTGCCTCTCAATGAAATCTTTATATATAGTATATATAAGTATATATTTAGTATATATATATACTATGCACTAAATTTATCTTCTGTATATAAAGATAATTGAAAATGAAACTTGATGTGAATGGGATGGGAGAGGGAGCGGGAGATGGAGGGTTATGGGTGGGAGGGAGGTTATGGGGGAAAAAGCCACTGTAATCCAAAAGTTGTACTTTGGAAATTTAATATAAATAAAAGTTAAAAAGAATACTTCAGAAAGCCAGTGGGGAAAACGGAATGAAAAGATAAGTTTACAGGGCCAGCATTGTGGCGTAGCTTGTTAAGCCACCGCTTGAGAGACTGACTTCTCATGTTGAAGTGGTAGTTTGAGTCCCAGAGGCTCCACTTTCCATCCAGCCTGCTGCTACTGCACCCAGCACAGCAGTGGAAGATGGCCCAAGCGCTTGGACCCCTGCCACTCATGTAGCAGAGACAAACTCATTTCCCACAATTCTTCAGGCAGCAAAACCTAAGACCAAGGTGTTGACAGGTTGGGTGTCTGCTGACCATCTACTTCTGTCTCCTAGGCAGCAGCTTTCTCATGTACCTTGCACAGTATAAGGAATGAATGAGCTTACTTGGGCTTCTTTTTAAGGGCACTAAGCCCATGCATGGAGATCTCAATATACACATTTCACAGGGACACAGTGGGACGGAGTCTCAGAAATGAGCACTGAGCTGACTCTGATCACAAGAGGCAGGTGGCCCCAAGAGGGTGAGCAAACCAGATACTGCAGAGGACTCATACAAAGCCAGTCCTGGGCTGCTCCCTGTTGTGGAGTGCAAGGATAGGGCTTCCTGGGCTGTTTCTGCACTCAGCATCTTCCCTAGCCCAGCATTGCTCTCCATCAAAACAAAAACTACTTCCATACCAACCACTAGAATTGTTCTGTCCATACAGCCTGGAGATAAACGGGTTGTCTTCCAAGTTGATCTAACTTCTAATGTCTTTTTTTTTTTAAGTCCTGGAAAGAAAGCAAGCTGTTTTGTGCTTATCAGCATATCTTTGACTTTGATTCTTTTTGTAGCATTCTATTAAACTACTCTAGGAATGGCTTAATGGGGAATTGGAAAGATAATAATTGTTAGTATAAATGTTTTAGAACTGGTAGTGTAATTATGGCACTCTTACTGTTTCAAAATAAACCACAGGCACAATGATTTGGTTCTTGCTGTTTAACATGTACTCCCTAATGTAAATTGTACTAAGAAACATTTTATAAGGAGAAATATTGGAACAAAAGGCTCATTTCTCTCACCAGGGCTCAATACCTTCTAGTTATAAATATTACTTACCATTATGAAATCTGGATGATGACCAAAAACTTTATCTGGAGTCTGTATCCAGGTGTGTGTAAAAGTTAGCACGTTGGTTGTATTGATCGACAATGTCTAATCCCTGAGAGATCAGCTGCCATGGGTGGCTGTGTTCTTCCATGCACCTGCTCATGCTGTAGCTCCATTACTTTGGACTTGGGTGTCTTAACAGAAATTCTGCAGAATGCATCTGTCAGGCTGGTGTGATCAGCATCATAGACCTCATGTATCTACCCTATTCTTAGGCTCTGTAATTACCAGGAACTCAGATGTCCCAATCAGCCCATGCACACAGACTCTAGAATAGTCAACGTGTGTTAGGGTACTTATCTAGCTGTTAAACTTATCACAGGAACCAATTTTTCAAATGCATGTATGCATTTTCTTTAGTTTTCCAACCATATCTGTTTATATTTTTAACAGGTTCATGGAGATATAAATCACATATGACACAACTCATACATTTGTGTTTTTTTTTAAATTTTATTTAGTAAATATAATTTTCCAAAGTACAGTTTATGGGTTACAATGGCTCCCCCCACACACAATTTCCCTCCCACTAGCACCCCTCCCATCTCCTGCTCCCTCTCCCATTCCATTCACATCAAGATTCATTTTCAATCATCTTTATGTACAGAAGATCAACTTAAGTATTAAGTAAAGATTTCATCAGTTTGCGCCCACACAGAAACACAAAGTGTAAAATACTGTTTCAGTACTAGTTATAGCATTACTTCACATTGGACAACACATTAAGGACAGATCCCACATGAGGAGTAAGTACACAGTGACTCCTGTTGTTGACTTAACAATTTGACACTCTTGTTTATGGCATCAGTAATCTCCCCAGGCTCTAGTCAGGAGCTTCCAAGGCTATGGAAGCCTTTTGAGTTCACTGACTCTGATCATATTTAGACAAGGTCGTAGTCAGAGTGGAAATTCTCTCCTCCCTTCAGAGAAAGGCATCTCCTTTGATGGCCCATTCTTTCTACTTGGACCTCACTTGCAGAGATCTTTCATTTAGGTCTTTTTTTTTTTTTTTCAGAGTGACTTGGCTTTCCATGCCTAAAATACTCTCATGGGCTCTTCAGCCATATCCACATGCCTTAAGGGCTGATTCTGAGACCAGAGTGCTATTTAGGACATCTGCCATTCTATGAGTCTGCTGTGTATCCCGCTTCCCATAATGGATTGTTCTCTCCCTTTTTGATTCTATCAGTTAGTATTAGCAGACACTAGTCTTGTTTGTGTGATCCCTTTGACTCTTAGTCCTATCAGTGTGGTCAACTGTGAATTGAAATTGATCACCTGGACTAGCGAGATGGCATTGGTACATGCCACCTTGATGGGATTGTATTGGAATCCCCTGGCATGATTCTAACTCCACCATTTGGGGCAAGTCCGATTGAGCATGTCCCAAATTGTACATCTCCTCCCTCTCTTATTCCCACTGTTATATTTAACAGGGAACACTTTTCAGTTAACACAGTTATTCTTAGGTGTTTAAATTTTAATTACAGTTCAACCAATAGTACTAGAACAAAACAAAGAAAAAATACTAAAATGGATAAAGTATTACATTGTACATCAACAGTCAGGACAAGAACTGATCAAGTCACTGTTTCTCATAGTGTCCATTTCACTTCAACAGGTTTCCCTTTTGGTGCTCAGTTAGTTGTCGCTGATCAGGGAGAACATATGATATTTGTCCCTTTGGGACTGGCTTAATTCACTCAGCATAATGTTTTCCAGATTCCTCCATCTTGTTGCATATGACCGGATTTCATTGTTTTTGACTGCTGTATAGTATACTATAGAGTACCTGTCCCATAATTTCTTTATCCAGTCTACTGTTGATGGGCATTTGGGTTGGTTCCAGGTCTTGGCTATTGTGAATTGAGCTTCAATAAACATTAATGTGCAGACAACTTTTTTGTTTGCCAATTTAATTCCTTACACAAAAATTCACTCAACATGGATTAAAGACTTAAATCTACGACCTGACACCATCAAATTATTAGAGCATTGGAGAAACCCTGCAAGATACAGGTACCAGCAAAGACTTCCTAGAAAAGACCCTAGAGGTGCAGGCAGTCAAAGCCAAAATTAACTATTGGGATTGCATCAAATTGAGAAGTTTCTGTACTGCAAAAGAAACAGGAGAGTGAAGAGGCAACCGACAGAACGGGAAAAAATATTTGCAAACTATGCAACAGATAAAGGGTTGATAACCAGAATCTACAAAGAAATCAAGAAATTCCACAACATCAAAACAACCCACTCAGAGGTGGGCCAAGGACCTCAATAGACATTTTTCAAAAGAGGAAATCCAAATGGCCAACAGACACATGAAAAAATGTTCAAGATCACTAGCAATCAGGGAAATGCAGATCAAAACCACAATGAGGTTTCACCTCACCCCAGTTAGAAAGGCTCACATTCAGAAATCTACCAACAACAGATGCTAGAGAGGATGTGGGGAAAAAGGGACACTAACCCACTGTTGGTGGGAATGTAAACTGGTTAAGCCACTATGGAAGTCAGTCTGGAGATTCCTCAGAAACCTGAAGATAACCCTACTGTTCAACCCAGCCATCCCACTCCTTGGAATTTACCCAAAGGAAATTGGTAAACAACTCATGCATTTGAAGTGTATAATTCAGTGTTGTGTGATATAGCCACGGTTATGTGACCACTACAACAATCAATTTTAGAACATATCCATCACTTATAAAAGACTTCACCCATGAGCAGTCATTCCCCACTTCTCACAGACCCTTGAACTATGTACAACTGTGACTACACATGCAGATTAATGGCATGAGGAACATCTACAAACACTTTAGTATGGAAAAATGTCTTCAATTCTCCTGAGTACATAGTACTGGCAGTAGAATTTTGGGATTGTAGTAATACTGACATTTTGAGAAACTGCTCAAATGTGTTCCAACTGATTGTACCACTTTAAATACACATGGGCAATATGTAAAACTTCCAACTTCTCCATTCTCGCAACACTTGCCATCAACCACCCTTATTGTTTTTTTTATTTTTTTATTTTTTTGACAAGCAGAGTGGACAGTGAGAGAGAGACAGAGAGAAAGGTCTTCCTTTGCCGTTGGTTCACCCTCCAATGGCCGCCACGGCTGGCGCGCTGCGACCGGCGCACCGCGCCAATCTGATGGCAGGAGCCAGGTACCTATCCTGGTCTCCCATGAGGTGCAGGGCCCAAGCACTTGGGCCATCTTCCACTGCACTCCCTGGCCACAGCAGAGAGCTGGCCTGGAAGAGGGGCAACTGGGACAGAATCCGGTGCCACGACTGGGACTAGAACCCGGTGTGCCGGCGCCGCAAGGCGGAGGATTAGCCTAGTGAGCTGCGCCGCTGGCCCACCCTTATTGTTATTCTAGAGGATGGCATCAGTATTCCATTGTGCTTTCTGGTTTGCTTTTTCCTAAGCATTTTGTCTTTTCATGTTTTGTGTTGGCCATTTGTGTACCTTCTTTGAAAAAGATTTGTATTCAAATTTTTATTTTTACTTATAAAATTCCTTTATTCTAGATATTAGACACTTATCAGATGTAAGAATTTGAAATACTTCATGCTATTTCATCTTCTTGACAGTGACCTTTGGAGCACAGTTTAGTTTTGAGGAAGTCCAGTTTACTAGTTTTGTCTGGTGGTTTGTGCTCTGGTGTCATATCTAAGAAGCTATTGCCTCATCCAAGGACACAAAGATATACTTGTGTTTTTCTTAATTTTTGAGCACTTATCTTCTACTTGAAAGCAGACACAGAGAAGCAGGAGGGAGAGGGTGAAAGACATCATCCATCTGCTGGTTCACTCCTCAACTCCCAAAAGCCTATACAAGAGCCAAGGCTGGGCTAGGCTGAAGCCAGAAACCCAGAATTTCATCTACGCCTTCCCTGTGCATGACAGGAGACCAACACTTGAGCTATTATCTGTTCCCAGGTGTGCAATAGCAAGAAGCTGGATCACATGTAGAGTAGTGGAGACAAGTTGGCACTTGGAGACAAGCTGGATAGAGGAGTTGGACATTCAAAGCGGTGGCCTAACCCCTGCACCACAACACCTGCCATTCTACTAGTTTTATAATATCTTTTACTCTTAGGCCTTTGATCCATCTAGAGTGAAGTTTTGAATGCTGCAGAAAATAGTGTCCAAATTCATTATGTGGAAAATGAACTTTTCCAGCCTTTTTGTTCAAAAGACTTCATTCTCCACTGAATTATCTTTGTACCTTGTCAAAAATCAATTGACTGTGATGTATGGGCTTATTTCTGGGTTCTCAATTACGTTCCATTGATCTACATTTGTATCTTTATGCTAGCACTACACGGTCTTGATTACTGCAGGTTTGTTGTAAATTGTGAAATAAGCAAATTTGGAAGACTCATCCTTATTTCAAGATTGTTCTTGGGTTTTTTGAATTTCCATATAATTTAATAAACTTATCAATTTATCCAAAAATGGCAACAGGGATTTTGACAGGCATTGTGTTGACTATATAGATCAATATAGGGACTGTGACCATTGTAACATTGTCTTCCAATCCATAAATTAGGTGTATTTTTCTTTATTAAATGCCATCCAATTATATTTAATAATCTTTAGCGTGCAAGTTTTGCATTTCCTTTATTAATTCCAGTTATATCCCTTGGAATTCAAATAGAACTCATTTTTACTCATTTCTGAATCCTTCAATCCTGTTGTATAGAAAACACAATTGATACAGGTCCTTGTATGCTGCAGTGTTAAACTTGTTATCTGTAATAGATTTTTTTATGGCTGCTACAGAACTTTCTATGACAAAATCCTGTTATCTGACTATACTTGAGACTGTTTAGAGAAATAATACATGAACTTGCTATCTTAAACATTTTTATTTGACTCTGAGACTCATTAGTCTCAAGAGTGCCTATTTAATTTTGGAATTCGTATACACTAGCCCTTCAACTAGTATAACTTGAAATGAACTCATTCTAAGTTACAATCTAGTATGAGATGTTACTAGAGGATGCTGGGTGTGGTTTAGACTGTGACAAATATACTTGTAGGGGAAGCTGAGTGTGGGGTATATGGAAACGTTGTGCTATGTCAAGTCTTATTTTGTAAATTTAAAATCATTCAAATTGTAAAAATCGTTCACCCAATCCAAATATATTGACTTGACTTATGGAAACCAAATGCAATCTGTTCCTTATTTAAGATTTTAGAAGATGCCAGTATCTGTAAGGCTAGTGATTAAAGTGGTTAAGTTACAATTTTCAATATGGAGCAAGTCAGTTATAATCACCTGTCCTTATGTTTTACTTAAATGCATTAATATTTTTCGAAGGTTTTGACCCATTGGATTTAGGGTAAGTGGAACCAGAATAAGTATCATTTAAATAGTGTTTCTATAGCATGAGCACATATACACATGCTAGCATATGATTTCTAAATCCTCAGTCAGTTTTCATCAACAACTCTATCATATGTGTCTTTGTTCTAAGCAAGGTGATGCTTACTATGGAGGAATATAGAGAAAAGGGGAACCTCTCTCCAGTTTATCTAGGTATTAAAAAAAAAGTAAAGACATAGGTCTAGAACGATGAGGTAATTTGATACCTGAGAAAACAAATCTTGAAGTACTAAGCAAAAGACTGGGAAAACATAAGAGTTGCCTTAAGTGTTTCAAGAGGCTGCTCTTTCCTGATGGAGTCACCACTGTATGCATGGTTCCATCGTGAATAGTTAGGACAATGGGTGTAAACTACGAAGGAGTAAACTCAAGGCATCCAGGAAAGAGGTTACTGAATGGTCAGAAATTGACAAAGATGGGAGAGGTAGCGACTTCTCTGTCACTATGTTCATAACCTTGCTGGAGGAAGTTCTTACATCACAAAGAGACACTTGGCTTTCAGTATTCTTGCAAATCCAAGGCCCTTTTCACACAACAAACTACTGAGAAATGTTAAACTACAAAGCTAATTGAGGCGCTGGCTCTACGATGTAGATTTCAAAGAACATGAGGGTTTAACTGGTCCTAGCTGAATAAGCTAAAGGGGCATTTGCAGAGGGCTTGGAGAATATTCAGCAGTGGTAGGATGTCTGAGAAAACCTGTAGAGGAGATACATGATTGTCAAATATAGGAAGGTTTGTGTGAAGCTATAAAAACTAGATCCAATGAGGTAAGTGTTAATTCAAGGCATGGAAGGGGGAAGAGTTTGTTGGCTGAGAGATACTGCATGGGCAGTATTCTGTTCTTGACAACAGACTTGAACCAGGTTGTGAACTCCCAGAAAGGCAGGCTCCAGTTCATGTTCAGATCCATGAAAGACCAGAAATGGGACTAATAGAAGCAGAGAGATATAGTTTTCAGGAAACAAGATGATGCAGGCATTTGGCACC
This sequence comes from Oryctolagus cuniculus, assembly GCF_051225735.1. Lineage (NCBI taxonomy): Eukaryota > Metazoa > Chordata > Mammalia > Lagomorpha > Leporidae > Oryctolagus > Oryctolagus cuniculus. The sequence goes on along the minus strand of NC_142875.1, from coordinate 5,439,786 downwards.
AAGGGACAGGACTCTAGACCCCTGTGGGGACAAGTAGGAGTAAGGCTATCCCTAAGTTCTAAAAGTGCTGCATCTTTAAGTAACCAGAATATATGAACTCTGATCTGACACTAAATACAAAAGATCACATTGAACAAGTTAGAGGCTGGTGAATACAGCTCATGTCTAAGAAACATTGTAGTGGCACCAATAAGCCTACTGACTTGTTTCTTTTATTTTTTTAACTTTTATTTAGTAAACATAAATTTCCAAAGTACAGTTTATGGATTACAATGGCTTCCCCCCCCCCCATAATTTCCCTCCCACTAGCACCCCTCCCATCTCCTGCTCCCTCTCCCATTCCATTCACATCAAGATTCATTTTCAATCATCTTTATGTACAGAAGATCAACTTAAGTATTAAGTAAAGATTTCATCAGTTTGCGCCCACACAGAAACACAAAGTGTAAAATACTGTTTCAGTACTAGTTATAGCATTACTTCACATTGGACAACAATTTAAGGACATATCCCACATGAGAATTAGGTACACAGTGACTCCTGTTGTTGACTTAACAATTTGACACTCTTGTTTATGGCGTCAGTAATCTCCCTAAGCTCTAGTCATGAGTTGCCAAGGCTATGGAAGCCTTTTGAGTTCGCTGACTCTGATCTTATTCTGACAGGGTCATAGTCAAAGTGGAAGTTCTCTCCTCCCTTCAGAGAAAGGCACCTCCTTTGATGGCCCCATTCTTTCCACTGGGTTCTCACTTGCAGAGATCTTTCATTTAGGTCTTCTTTTTTTTTTTTTTCAGAGTGACTTGGCTTTCCATGCCTAAAATACTCTCATGGGCTCTTCAGCCATATCCAAATGCCTTAAGGGCTGATTCTGAGGCCAGAGTGCTATTTAGGACATCTGCCATTCTATGAGTCCGCTGTGTATCCCGCTTCCCATGATGGATCATTCTCTCCCTTTTTGATTCTATCAGTTAGTATTAGCAGACACTAGTCTTGTTTGTGTGATCCCTTTGACTCTTAGTCCTATCAGTGTGGTCAACTGTGAATTGAAATTGATCACCTGGACTAGCGAGATGGCATTGGTACATGCCTCCTTGATGGGATTGTATTGGAATTCCCTGGCATGATTCTAACTCCACCATTTGGGGCAAGTCCGATTGAGCATGTCCCAAATTGTACATCTCCTCTCTCTCTTATTCCCACTGTTATATTTAACAGGGATCACTTTTCAGTTAAAATTTAAACACCTAAGAATAACTGTGTTAATTTCAGATTTCAACCAATAGTATTAGAACAAAACAAAGAAAAAATACTAAAATGGATAAAGTATTACATTGTACATCAACAGTCAGCACAAGGGCTGATCAAGTCACTGTTTCTCATAGTACTGACTTGTTTCTAAGTCTTGAAAAATACCAATCTGAGGTTTTTGAAAGCTTTTATCCTTTCTGTAAGGCTGTCCTCCATGAGTGGGTTAGAACTAAGATAGAGATGGCAGTCAGGTGGTCCTAGCTACAAGGATGGAAAAGGGGCTGAGAAATGACACCCAAGGACAGCAGATCTACTTTACTTGCATTTCCCCCTCTGTTCAACTGCTAATGGTTTCCTGGAACATGGTGCTGAGAAGTCTAGAAAAAATGTATTAGAACTGTATTCAATGAAATAACACCATACTCCAGTGACTGCCTACCATGGGCATTGGATACACATTAACACATGTATCATGTTCATCATTCCTGCACAGAACTATTCCAGATGAGGGACAGGACTCTGGAATGAATTGGAGTCTGAGTGATGGACACTAGTCTACCAGACTGAAGGAGCATGCAAATCTCTAAGATCTTCATCGGTAGAGATGTGTACCCATGGTGTTGAATGGATTGGGTGAACGGAACAGGTTTGCAGAGAAGATGGCTTGATCAGGGTGGCAGTGATTCCTCAACGTTTGGATTCGCAGCTCTCAGTTTTCATCCTAGAGTGAGAAATGGTATTGCGTGCCCTCATGTTAAATTTTCTGTGCAGTGAATTGTAGAAGCAATTGCCAATAAGAATTATTTCATGTACACATAATCCCCTGTGCAGCATGCTGCAAATTTATTCATGATCTTTTCCAGCTAATATGAGGAAGCTCAGCTGTGGTGCCAAAATGACAGGATGATTTATACATGCAACTGAAATCCATATTAAAATCCATCCATTTGATCTGATGATCTGAAAGGTGCAGGAGAATACAAGGGATGTTTAAAAAATAACTGTTCCTGAGCTAAGATGTGCAGACTGGAGATCAACGTCGTTGCCCACGTAAAGTAGAATTTATGTGTTGCCTATGAATGTCTGGGATAGACACTGATGAAATGACATGAAACCTAATGTGGAAACCAAGCAGAAATAATAGGATTTTAATAGAAGATCTTAGTATATATTCTACTTGAAACCCATTTTATAGATGAAGAAAATGAGGCCCAAGAAATTGAAGTTTCTGTAGCTGTTGGTGACTAGATCTGACAACGTGCAAAGCTATTGTATTTGTCTCATTAGGAGGTATTTTGAGTTTTCCGTTTCTTAAAGTGCTATCATTATCCTCCTATTTCTAAGATCAAAAATCAATGACTGTTACTCATTTTCTATTTCCTACCATTCTCCTTGGTACCTTACTAGGTGCCAACTTACATCTACCCTTCTGCTAACTTTAAAAAATTTGAGAAGCAGAGAGCAAGAGCGAGTGAGCGAGCACTCTCCAATCCAAATGCCTGCAATGGCCTGTCTATAGCTAGGAGCTGGGAACTCAAACCAGGTCTTCTACATGGTGGCAGGAACTCAACCACTTGACCACACTTGCTGCCTGCAGGAGTCTGCAGTTGCAGGAAGCAAGAATTGGGAGTGGAGCGGGGAACTAGCACAGGCACTCCAGCATGGGATGCGGGCATCTGATCAACACTTAACTGCTAGATCAAATGTCCGGTTTTTTCTTTCTTTATTTACATTTAAATTTCCAACAGTTTTTAAAGAGCATCCTTATTAGCTTAGTGGCTTAGATATTTTTCTTATATCTCCTAAATTACCATCAAATTTTATAAAACACATCTAATATCTTCTTTCCCAGGACTGAAATCCTCTAGTGTCAGTTTTCTACTGGGTTATAGTCAACTTCTTAGTAGCCTTGGGTTCAACGATGGCACTCCAAAAATGAGCCCTACCTTCAAACTCGGCTCTGGAGAAAATGACTTTCAGTGCCTCTGTTCATGTCACCTATAAAGTATATGTATACCCATATAATACAGATACACACAGATGCTTGTCACTTCCCAAACTTGTACATATTCTTACTATACTGAATTCCATCTATGGTTTACATACGAGCCTGGCTTCCATTGTGGTAACAAAATATCAGAGACTTGGTATTTTGTAACAGCAGGAGGTTTATCCACTTTGCTTTGAGGCAGAGAGCCTTGGCTACATCCCATCAAGGCAGATGGCATCTGACAGAGTGCATGCAAGAGGGAGAGAGGTACCTGCTGACACGGAGCCAGAGAGCAACCCAGGAGTCAGGCACACTCACCAATAAGAGCTCCCTCCCTGCAGAATTAACTAGAGGTCCCATGAGAACTATTTAATAACCTTCCAGTAGGTTCCACCTCTTAAGGATCCTGTCACGTATCGCCACGCTAGGGGCCAAGCTCCCACAATTAGGGAACTCTAGGGGGCCCAGTAGAAGCACACTGAGCCAACAGCAGTTCATAGGCTGTCCTCTTCCTGGAGCGTTGCCTTCAGAGAAGACACGGGTAATCTGACGCACCTGTGCTACCCGGTGCCGTGACTGCTTCATTGCCAGGGCCTAGGCAGGTAGTGAAACTTCCTGTTTGAACGACCCACCCCTGCCTTTCTCAAGCACGTCTACTCCAGCTGAGTTAGTCTAGTTTCTGCTCTAAGGCCACATATTTTACCCTATCCCTTATCCGCCCATTCTTCCTCACCAGTCTGTCCTCCCTTTCATGGCCATCCTGACTGGGTTCTTCCCTGACATCTCACTCCTTGTCCATTCTACTCAAAGACCATTTCCTGTATGTAGCCTCCCTTGGCTCTTGCGTTTGGAAGGGCTGTTTCCTACTTCAGACCTATCAGTTAAGGATTGCAGTAGAAGGCACTGCAGATAAGTGCTCAAGCGCTCTGGGTTGCAAGTATTTAGTTGTTATGGGTAACATGGGTGGTCTTACCAATATTTGTATTTCCTAGAGCAGTTAGTGCCAAATGAGAGAGCAAATAGTTCAAGATAGGGCACTGATTATATTATATGACTTAGCAAAAATAATAGCCAAAATGACTCTGCCAACAAAAAATAAGGATAATATCAAAAAACTGAAACTGAAGAATTCAAATATAAAGATTCAAATATAAAGTGGACAGTTTAGGACATCAGATGAAGAAAATTATTATACTTAAGAGCAATTTTTAGACAAGTATGAAACTTCTCATTAGCAAAATCTAATTGACAACAATGGAGTCATAAAGATGACAAAAGTCACATTAGTTTTCTAGCAAAAAGACAAAGTTAAGGTGCTAAAAGAAACAGTCTATTGGTTCATGTAGCTTTTTAAAAAGACTAAATAATAGACAACTAAGAAACAACTTAATTCTACTTTTCTTGAAATGGATCTTAGTTTAACTTACAACCAAGAAGAAAAAAATAAATTGTAAACTGACTTTACTTCTTGGCATGGAAATAATTCCAAGTAAGAACATGAAGTCTCAGGGCTATGTGAAATTGTCATTAAGAAGAAAATAGATCATACAAAGTGAATGATTTTTTTCTGTCAAGACAAGGGCAATTATACAGTGAGGTTAAAAAAAATGAAGGTAAATCATGAGCCCGAAATGAAATTTTGACTTAATTTCTCAGCAACTGATGAAACTTAAAGAGCAATGCCTTCTGAAATAGCAAAGTCAAATAAACACTATTCAGGTAATTCATAGGAAAAAGGAAGGCTGGCTGGGTGTCTCCATTCAAGTATAATCGCTTTGGATTTATGATAGCCACAAGCTATAATTACTTTACCATGGTTTTCTTTTCCAGAAAGTGATTTATCACTTATATAATCCACCTTCTCAAGGTTTTGAAAAATATAACTTTATGGGGATTATGACTATATTTATTGTTGTTGTTTAATTTTTTTAAAAGCTTAAGAGGCAGAGGGGAGTGCATTAGCTCCCATTTGCTAGTTCTCTCCCCAAATGCCAGCAATGGCCTCTGGCTGGGAAGCCAGGAGCCAGGATTGCAATTGAGGTCTCCCATGTGGGTACCAGGATTCCAATCAGTTGAGCGATCAGCACTGCCTCCCAGGGTCTGCATTAGTAGTAAGCTATAGTCTGAAGTCAGAGGTGGGTATTGAACTTGATCAGTCTGGTAAGAGACATGGCTGACTTAACCCACCCAGGCCGAATGCCTACCTCCACTCACATTTTTAATTTTAAGTTCAGCCAGTTCTCCCATTTCATTCTTGTGTCTAATAAACTTGTATAATCAAATGTAATACTTAGAGTTGATCTATATTCTCTATTTACAAACTTTATAACATTCATTTTTAAAGCAAAAATACAGCATATTTTAAGAAATATATTGGAAGTAACCAAAAATGGGTTAGAGATTAAAAGAGATGAGGTGATGTCTTGGCCTACATTGTTGTCTATTTCTTCTTCTATTTTAAAGGCAGAGATAGAACTAGTTAGCTACAGATATTCCATCAGCTGGCTCACTCCTCGGATGCCTGCAATAGCCAGAGTTGGGCCAGGCTGAAGCCAGGAGCCTTGGGACTGCATCCAGGTCCTTCTTGGGGAAGGCAGGGACCTAAGGACCTGAACCATCATTCCTGCCTCCCAAGGTATGCATTGTCAGGAAACCAGAATTTAAAGTGGAGCTGGAACTTAAACCAGGGACTTGGATATAGGATGTAGTCATCCCAAGTGGCATCTTAACCCCTGTGTTAAACATCCTTCCAGAGTTCTTCTATTTTTAAATAAAACTGTCCTATTTTCCTTGAATTTAGTCATTACTTCTGAGTAAATCAAGTGCATACTATTTCATCCAGTTACTTTTCCTTTTATTAAACTCTACATTTTTTTTCATGAAATGCATCAAAACTCAATAAGAAAAGGCCAGGGCAAGGGTAATCTGTGATTTAGGCTGTTCTTATTTTACTGATTAAATATAATTGTGTATCAGGTTCCTTTTACTGATGAAACATAAGACATTGAAGTATAGGCCAACCTAGAGTAAAGTGAACTCAGAATCATGGAAATCAAATTCCATGATGTAGAAAGCCAAGAGAGGCAAGCAGTAACCTGCTTGTGGACTTAACCCTCTTGGAGCTCAGCTGGGCTGTGATGGCATCCAGGGTGAAGGCAAGACTGCTGGAGAACTGTAGGCCAAGAACTGGTACTTAGAGGACTTGGATCCCAGTTTGTGGAAAGGAAGTTGTTGACCAATGCTACTCGCTGAACCAGGCAAATGTGAGCTTTGGATTCAGAAAGGCCTGGGATGAAATCCAGTACTAGAGTTTCACATAGTTATTGAAGTTCAAGTTTTATGTTTCTCATAATCAAAATGGTGATTTGTTTTTTAATCCTAAGTCTTTCCTTCCAAACTTGCCATGAAGTCAAGAGTGATTTGTGCGAAGCACATGGCACAGTTCATGTATGTAGTACACACTTAATACATGGTCACATCAATGTTCTTCTGAGAGCTGTGGAGATTAGGAGTTCCAGGTAGCGGCCATCCCTGGACAGGTGACATTATGACCCCTGAGGGTCCACGCTTCCAGAACGGAGGAATTGAAAGATGAATGGGTGTTCAGAGAGCAGCATTCATCCTCGTAGGCAGAGCTGAAATGCTCACAGATAATTCATGCACGAAACAATGGGTATGAGAAGGATGCCCACAGGAATTTTGGGGAACAGTCTGGGCCTCGCTCACCTTTGGGATGCGTTGGGTCACTGTTGAACACATGACGGTGATGGTTGGCTTCAGTTTGCATCTGCTCAGGGCAAGCTCAGTTGCACAAAGAGCTCCTGGCTTCGTTCAATCTGGCTCAGTTCAGCTGAACTGAGTGTATAGGCAATGGCTTCCAAGTGTACATTTAAATGGTAAAATTTAAAGTATTTATACCTGGACCCTGCTTCCCATGATTTTTATTTAATTGGTCTAAGGTAGCCAGGGTTGAAAATAGCTGAGCACTATAGTCATTAGTGACTTTGGCTAAAGGAAGTTGGCACTGCACAATGATTCCTCCATGATGGAAAAATTCTCCCAGCCCCTTCCTCTTGATTCTGGTTCTAGAAATGATAGTTCCACCTTGGTTCAATATCAAGTTCTAATTTAAGCTAGATATTATCTGTGCATTCCACAGTTTAGAGTCGATTTGGTAGCTCTTTATGGAAAGCAGTCTTCCATACTATGTCCTCTGGAATAAAATCTCAATACAGAGCAGTAATGGAGAAAATTAGTGTTAAATGAACATGGGGAGCCAATGTTAAGGTTTCGGCCATATTTGCCAAGTATGTCAACACACTTTACAAAGTTTTATGCCAAAATAATCTTTGTCCAAGACTCAAAGGGCTTTGCTTTTGCCTTGTTAATGGGAGTCCTTGCCTTAGGTTCCAGTAGAGACTTTGCCTTCCCGAGGACACCCGAGGGGCTACCATCTGTGACATTAGTAACTCTCTGCAGCTTTGCTGTCACTTCATCCTAACATACGTGACTTTACTGATTTATTGATTAACTTATTGTTCCATTCAACTCTCCAATAAAGGCTAAGGGAAGATGGCTTCTCGCCATCACCACACCCCCATCTCAAAGCTGCCCTTGCTGAGTGAATCACAAGGCTCTGGCATAGGGTGAAGAGGCCAGTGAGTAGCGTGTTAGTTTGCCTATTTGCGCCCTGAGTCTGTGATGTGGCTGCAGTCTGTTCATTTACTTGTCACTCCATATGGCCCATTGACAGCCGATAGCAACTTTGCTCATCATTACAGCTGGGTGGTTGACAGATGACAGATGTCAATTGGAGATGGCTCTCTTATACACCACCAGCCAATCACCACACACTCCCCAAAGGTGGGGACAAGATCCCAGCCAACAGATGGCTTGGCCTGTCTAGATTAGACAGTAATTACACATTCTGGCTCAGAACCACCTTTTTTTAGGGTTTCATTAAGAAGTTGTCACTCAATTCCATATGCACTGATTTTCTCTTTCCCCAAACATCCTTTCACTGTCATTCAGGCATTTGTCAGAAGTTCACACAAGCCCATTTTCAGAGATTCTGATCGACCATCAACCATACTCCAGAAAATTGAGAGATGAAGCCAATATCGTTCTATCGTATCAGATAAATGGATTCTGTCCAGCAGCTTTGGGAAAGTCAGAGGGGCTGTAGGAGAAGACTTGGTGCTTCCTGTAGAAAAAGGGCATTCTAAAAGGAGTTTATTTTCTTACAGCTTTCTGCATATTATTGCTCATGTTTGCATTTCAAGAAGGTTGTTCTTTTTCCCAACTGGGGTTCTCCATCTGATTATTTGTGTAACAAAGTCCCATGTATCTTGGCCCGGGGCCTGGTATTTCAGTTGGGTCCGATCAGCTAGTTACAGAATGTAGGGCTGATTGAAAGGAGCCCTCGATCAGATGGCTAGGAAGCCACCTGCCCAGGGACACTCTGCATCTGGGTGCTTCTTCCATATCCTGTGTTAGGATTCTGTGCCCTGTAGTTCTTTCTCCACTTTCAAAGAATTTTCTTGTGGGAGATTCCTTGTCTCATAAAGATATTTTAAAGCCCTTTGTGTATACCTAACAGAGGAATACAATTCATCATTGAAAAGGTTAGAAAAAATTCCGAGTAAAAACACAGAAGATAGAAGTAAAGTTGTTTGTTTTGTTCTTGTCTACCAGAAAAGGAACTTTCTCCAACTCAAGCGTAAGATTCTTTTGAAATCATTTTGAATTGAAGTTTTCCTAAGCGAAGGAAAAACATATCCCCAGAAATCTGATCTTTGTCTCAATGAGTGCCATAGAGAAATACATACATATATGTAAAATAAACTCACAGCTATGAAATATTGAAGGCAAACCTGATATTTATTTAGGAAAGAGAACCAGATAGAGATCTTCCATCTGTTGGTTAATGCTCCAAATGCCTGCAATGGCCATTTGAGCCAGGCCAAAGCTAGGAGCTGCAAAGTTGATCCAGGTCCCCACATGGGCGGCAAGGGCCCAACCACTTGTGCCATCACCAAAGCCTGCATTCACACAAAGTTGGAATCGAGATTCAGACCCAAGGATTCTGGTATGGGATACGGGCATCCCTACTGGTGTTTAGCTATTACGGCAAATGCCTTTTCCCATTTGATTTGTTTTCATGAAATTTCCTGTCTTACAAAGATCTAATTCAGTTTTTTAATTTAATTACTTGAAAGAATTAGAGGTAGAGACAGAGAGGGGTCTTCCATCTGCTGGTTCACTCCCAAAATAGCCTGCAATGGCTGGAGCTGAGCCAATCTGGAGTCAGGAGCTGCTTCTGGGTCTCCCATGTGGGTGCAGGGACCAAGGACTTGGGCCATCCTACACTGTTTTCCCAGGCACATTAGTAGGGAGCTGGATCAGAAATGGAACAGCCAACCAAGACTTGAACCGGCACCTGTATGGGGTACTGGCACTGCAGGCTGGGGCTTCAACCTGCTGTGCCACAATGCATGCCCCTCAAATTCAATTTAAATAATTTTAGTCTTTGAAGAAAAACACAAGGGACCATGATCAAGACAAAATATTTCCAAGATTGGGTTGTCCACCACTACTTCTGCACAGTATTGCTACTGATGACCACACACACTTGACATACACAGCTGCACACCAGTCCGCTTGTCATGGACACGTTGGAACTTCACAGCTTCCACAACTCTTGCCACGTATGGTGGAGGTACGTGTCCATGGATCAGATGGAACATTGAAAAGTACACTTTCAAAAATTGCATCACCCCAAGCCAGGGAACACTGTAGGGACCGTGCAGCTGTTGTGCATAATTTGTTCATTGCTTATTCTATTTGCTTTGGAGTTGCCTTCATTCTTTAAAGCCACTCAAAGTTCCCACCTTCAGGCTAGTGTTAGAAGTCCTTATATAGCTCACATTAGTAATGGCCTGGGTAATCCACATATTTGCAGTCCACATACTTGAGAATCAAATCATTAGAAATTGTACTGACAAATAATGTGCAATCATTCTGTTTTTAAGAGTCCATAGAATGAACTTTATGTAAATAACTGCTAGAGGCTCATCTTTTACGGGGGCTATTATCACTCCATCTGTAGCTGTTGGCTCTTGTCCCCTAATGGAGCCAGAAATCGCAGATCAAACCCAGGACTGGTAGCTGGCATGACTGTCAGCTGTGGGTGCTCCCAGAAGCCGTTCGGGGGCAGTCCCCAGGGGAAGCGATTTACCAGGTGGCGTGCTAGGCTGTTGGGAAGGCAGCATGGAGAAGCGAGGTTTCAGGTGAAGACAGCGCCAGCAGGATTCAGCAGGGGGCTCTGAGTGTCCTGCCTCAGGTCTGGATGTCTGCACTTCCACAGCCGTACCTGCCTGAAGCTGATGGCGATCTGGGGAATGTGAACACGCAGGTCCTCGGGCAGCCGATCACTGCCCAAAGCAGTCTCCAGAGGTGGCTGATGTGAACCAGTGGCAGGAGATTCTCGGGTGCTAATGGTCAGAGATGCAGAGAGCTGGGGAGAGACAGATTTTAGTTATGTGGGAGTAGAGGTTGGGAAGATTCTGACTGAACTGATGACTTTGGGAAAATATTTATGCACTTGTCCCAAGAGGCCAGGTTGCTTTGCTGTAACTAAAGAGGTTTGTTGGAGCCGGCGCTGTGGTGTAGCCGGTAAAGCTGCTGCCTGCATGCCAGCATCCCATGTAAATACCAGTTCAAGTCCCAGCTGCTCCACTTCTGATCCAGCTCTCTGCTATCGCCTGGGAAAGCAGTAGAAGATGGCCCAAGTCCTTGGCCCCTGCACCCACTTGGGGGCCCCGGAGGAAGCTCCTGGCTTTGGATCTGTCCACCTCCGGCCTTGCAGCCACTTGAACCAGTGGATGAAAGACCTCTCTCTTTGCTTCTGCTTTTGCCTCTGCCTCTCTAACTCTGCCTTTCAAATAAATAAATAATCTTTAAAAGTGTTATGCTAGGGACAGATAAAAGGGGAGGATGGGAGAAGTAAATGTCAGAATAGATGCAAATACCTGGCACAGTACCTCATGTATGCTAATTAATTTGCAACTGTTACTTTCTCTCCATGCTACTTATGCTTAAAGTGTCATTTCCTGTGTAGAAATGTTCACTGTTATTTCCTACAAAAAATGTTAACTTTGGCATTGAAGATCATGTACCAATGTCCATCTAATATCTTGACCAACTACTCCACACGTGAAAACTGATGAAATCATTTTTTTTTATTTAATGAGCATAAATTTCCAAAGTACAGCTTATGGACCACAATAGCCTCCTCCCCCCCATATCTTCCCTCCCACCCACAACGCTCCCCTCTCCCACTCCCTCTCCCCTTCCCCTTCACATCATGATTAATTTTCAATTATCTTTATATACAGAAGATCAATTTAGCGTATGTTAAGTAAAGATTTCCACATTTTGCTCCCACACAGAAACACAAAGTGTAAAATGCTATTTGAGTACTAGTTATAGCATTAATTAAACACCTAAGAGTAATTGTGTATTAATTACAGAGTTCAACCAATAGTTTTAAGTAGAATATAAAATGCATCTTTTGTATTGTTGTGGCTCCCCCCCACCGACCTCCCTCCCTCCCGTGGCCCTCCCCTCACACACTCCCTCTCCCATCCTGCCCTTCATCACGTTTCATTTTCAATTACCTTCATATATTGAAGATCAACTTAGTATATACTAAGCAGGGATTTCAACAGGTTGCATTCACACAACTGAACCAGGTATAGGGTATTGTTCGACTAGTAGTGTTGTTTTTGAGTTTCATAGTTAAACATATTAAGGACAGAGATCCTGCGTGGGGAGCATGAACCCAGTGACTCCCGTTGTTGATTTAACAATTGGCACTCTTATTTATGATGTCAGCAATCACCCGACACTCTTGCTATGAGCTGTCTAGGCTATGGAAGCCCCTTGAGTTCAGCAACTCTGAATTTGTTTAGTCAAGGCCATATCACAGTGGAGGTTCCTTCCTCCCTTCAGAGAAAGGCGCCTCTCTCCTTGATGGCCTGATCCTTCTGCTGGGGTGTTGTTCACCAGGATCCTTCATTTAGATTGTTTTTTGCCACCGTGTCATGGCTTTCCATGCCTGCGAGACTCTCATGGACCTTTTAGTCAGATCCGAATGTCCCAAGGGTTGATTCTGAGGTAGGAGTGCTGTTTTGGGCATTTGCCATTCTATGAGTCTGCTGTGTGTCCTGCTTCCCCTGCAGGATCATTCTCTCCCTTTTGATTCTATCTTTCATTATTTGCTTACACTGGTCTTATTTGTGTAATCTCTTTGACACTTACCCTATCTTTTTGATCAGTTGTGTATTTATATTTGTCACTTTACCAAGTGTGCTGGCATTGGTACCTGCCTCCTTGGTAAGGTTGAGTTGAAATCCTCTGGCACATTTCCAGTTCCACCATTGGAGGTAGGTCTGAGTGAGTATGTGCCGTCCTATATATCTCCTCCCTCTTATTCCCACTCCCATGTTCCACAGAGATCAATTTTCTGTTAATTTTTAAACGCTTAAGAATGGTTGTGCATTGATTGCAGAGTTCAACCAGTGGTCTTGTGTAGAGCAAATCGAGCAACAACAACAACAACAAAAATACTAAAGGAACAAAATAGTAAGTTGTTCCTCAATAGTCTAGCCAAGGGCTGCTCATGTCATTGTCTCTCATAGTGTCCATTTCACTTCAATGGGTATCATTTTAGGTGCTCGTTTAGTTGCCATCGATCAGGGAGAACATGTGATATTTATGCCTTTTGGACTGGCTTATTTCACTCAGCATGATGTTTTCCAGCTTCTTCCATTTTGTTGTAAATGCCCGGATTTCATTGTTTTTTACTGCTGTATAGTGTTCCATAGAGTACATATCCCATAGTTTCTTTATCCAGTCATCCGTTGATGGACATTTAGGTTGATTCCATGTCTTAGCTATTGTGAATTGAGCTGCAACAAATATTGAGGTGCAAATGGCTTTTTTCACGCCTTTAATTCCATTTGGGTATATTCCAAGGAGTGGGATGGCTGGGTCCTGTGGTAGTGCTATATTCAGGTTTCTGAGGACTCTCCAGACTGTCTTCCATAGTGGCTTTACCAGCTTGCATTCCCACCAACAGTGGATTAAAGATTGCCTTATTTACTTGAAAGTCAGTTACAGAGAAGGAGAGATCTTTGAACCATTGGTTTACACCCCAGATGGCTGCAATAGCCTCATGCTGGGCCAGGCTAAAGCCAGGAGCTTCCTCCAGGTCTCCCATGTGGGTAGCAGGAGCCAGCACTTGGCCCATCTTCTGTTTTTCCTAGGCCATTAGAGAGCTGGATTGGAACAGGAGCAGCTCAGACTCAAACTGGTGCCCACATGAGATGCCATCATGGCAGGCAGTGGCTTTTCCCAGTGTGCCATGATGCTACCCCTCTGCCCACATCAAACCTCTTTTATCCAAGGGTGATGGTATCCAGGAAGGCCCATGTACCCCCTGAAATGGGAGCGATGCAGAAAGCATGCCTTTCTAGAAAAAGGCCCCTTCCCTGGGAGAGACAGGATGGTATTTAATTAAAATTCCAGCCTACCCTTTTCTTGCTGAGTGACCTTGGCAAATCTCTTTTTAAGCCATTTCCCTTTCAGTGTTGTCACCTGTTGAAGATGAGATACTGCCTCATGGCATTGCTGGGAGGATTGTGCTAACACAGGCAACACTACTGTGTGTCAAGCGGCTCAAGTGCAATTTGTGTGCCGTGTGTTGCCATCCTACTGCCATTGCTGTTTGCATGGCAGTTTTCACCCTCCTATCATCAGCTTCATGGGGTCTGTGGCCAGAAACTGGTAACTGCTACCCCACTGATCTGACTGGCTCTCCTCAACCACATCCTTGCTGGCTCCCCCTGAGGTATAACTCAAGTGTGCTCAGCCTCCAGCAGTCTGGCTTCCTACCTCTGAATTTCATACTTTTCAGCTTGCCCTTCTTGGGGTACTATTCAGGTTTCCAACTTGTATCTTCTTTCTTTATAAAAAACTGTAAGCACTGGGAAAGGCAAAGCCTTTCATAGATGACTTGGTGTTCTACTCTCAACAGCCTCAGAGTGAGTAACTCTAACTGAATAGATGCTCAGGTGTCGTCTGTCACGTGTATCCTAATGCAGCTCATCCATTGCCAGAGTGTATGCCAGGTAGTGGGTGAGCCCATCATTTGGGGGAGGGATCGTTTGTTATGGATACCTAGTAGAATACTTGGCATGCTTTAGGTACTCATTAAATAATGTTGGAGTGGATACATAAATTAGCAGCAAAGTTATGTTCATGTGTTTGGAGTTGATATCAGCATAGCTGAATTTTATGATTTAAGTTTTGTAGCAGAATTGGAGTTAAGAGAAGAAATTGTTCCAAAAACTACCACTTTTGAAGTAAGTAGCAAAGGGTAGCCACCAAAGGGAGTACTACAAGGCACTAAAATAACTACTGCAATGGGGTTGGTTAATGATACCTTCTTAGTGATAAGAGGTAATGAGAGAAGGGCAAGATTCATTGACCTTTCTGAGGCTTTTGATTTACTAAATGACACTCTTGGACAAGCTAATTAAGGTTGGCTTTCCTTCTGCAGTGATAGCTGGCTTCTGATCTCGTTTGATTAGTAAGAAAAATCAGGAGCTGTTTTAAAGCTATCAGCCTGACTTATTACTATACCTATCTGATGCCTCAGGCTCAAGAACTGGTTGGTCTTATTTATTTTAAAATTATCTTTCTGATGTGAGCGATAAGCTAGGCATTCATTTATGGAGCAAGGGTGATGCCTCTTCAAATGATGCTCCCTTTGTGAGTCGATACATTCACCAAGCAGGGAGATTCTGAACCAAGAGCTCCCTGACAGTGGAAATACGACTTGGTGGCACACTTTCTTAATGTACATGAAAGCCAGCAAATCTGAATCTCAAAAAAGCAGAAAAGTAACATTGTGGAAACAGTCTAGTTAGTCTACCTAATTGTCAGTTTCCAGGTAATTTGCTAATGTCCATGCAATTCTATTTCAATGGTCAGATCTTGACATTTCTTTCAATAGCTACTGGCTTGGCTCTGCTAAGCCATGTCCTACATTGAACGACAGACTTCTTAATGGGAGAGAACAGCTACATTTATTTTTTAGGCTGAGACATAGATTTAAAGTGTTTGACACCTACAGCTTTTCATTCTGTTTTTCCTTGAATGTGAATTTTAATTCTATTCTCCATTGGCTGCAGTTAAATATAAAGCGTGGAAAGCAATAGTCTTTTTAAATAAAAGTGAGTGTATTTTTTAGGAGCTGAGAATCTAGATTTATTTCCCTCAGACTTTTGAAGACAGACTATAAACAGTTATTCAAAAAGTTGAACAGAACTCTAAAAATGAAAGACATCACAATTCACAGGTAGAGTTTATAGAAGAATGATAAATTGGGCTGTTGACCTTTCTATTGCATAGTAGAGAACAGCTCAGTTTAAAAGCCTGTTAGCCACATGTACCTACATATGACTCCAAAACTATTCTGTCAAAGCACTTACCCAAGAGAATGGAAGCATGTTGCCATGCAGTCTAGTGTACCAATGTCCATGGACTTATTTGTAATAGCCCCCAACTTGGTAAAACATCAATGTCCATCCATGGGTGAATGGGTAAAAATAAATGGCTTGGACGTACTCTATAAAGCTACATGACTTAACAAGAAATGGATTATTGATGCTTACAATGACTCTGAGGGATGGAAACCAGACAATGAGAGTAGACACATATTTGGATAAAATTCTTAAAGATGCAGTCAATTGTGATAGAATGCCAGTTGCCTAGGGAGTGGTGTGCAGATTGGGTGAGACAGGCATGGGGAGTTGAGTAGATTACTTAAGGTTCTCCAAGAAACAGAACTAACCAGGTGTGCAACTGTGTGTGTGTGTATACACAGAAATGGGGTTCTTTTTTAAGGGACTGGTTCACACAAGTGTGGAAAAAGAAGTCCAAAATACACAGGGTAGACCAGCAGACCGGAGAGATCCAGGGACAAGCAGCTGTTTGAGTCCCATGGCCATCTGCTGCAGAACTTATTGTCCGAGGAGGACAGTGTCCATTCTCTCAAGGCCTCTACTAATGGGTGATGCCCAGACTCACCGTGAGAGGCAACCTGCTTTACTAAAACCTGAGTTACATGTCCATCGCTCCAGAGTACCTTCACAGAAACATTCAGACTAATGTTTGACCAAACTTCTTTGCACTGTGGTCCAGCCAAGTTGACACAAACAAATAGAAATAACACAAATAGGGAGGAGATGCAGGGATTACTAAAGAGCTCAGGAAATTGGACTGTATATATGATCATTACTGTAACTGGAGCCTGGCTTTTACAGGAGCATAAGTTTTATTACACTGTATACTTTACATATGCAGTTTTATGTGTAACTACATTTCAATAGTTTCAAAAATTGAATGATTTTTAATGTCTTCACTACCAAAAATAGTTGAAGTGACAGATGTGTTCGAATCTTTCCATGGCGTACACATAGATTAAAACATATTATGTTCTCGGCCAGCGCCGCGGCTCAATAGGCTAATCCTCCGCCTAGTGGCGCCAGCACACGGGGTTCTAGTCCCGGTCAGGGCACCGGATTCTGTCCCAGTTGCCCCTCTTCCAGGCCAGCTCTCTGCTATGGCCCGGGAGGGCAGTGGAGGATGGCCCAAGTGCTTGGGCCCTGCACCCCATGGGAGACCAGGAGAAGCACCTGGCTCCTGCCTTCAGATCAGTGCGGTGCGCCCGCCCGGGCAGCCATTGGAGGGTGAACCAATGACAAAGGAAGACCTTTCTCTGTCTCTCTCACTGTCCACTCTGCCTGTCAAAAAAACAAACAAAAACCATTATGTTCTCAATATAATTACTAAACATTTTAAAAAGGAGCTTGTATGTAACAGAATCCATAAAGAAGCAAAAGTTGGTTTTACCTAAAGGATAAAAAGTGAGCCACTCTGCTCCGAGCAGTAGAGGGAGAGACCTCCACAGTCTCATTTATGACTTAAATGACTTCTGAAAAACTTGTCAGTGGAGAAATTCAATTTTTGCACATGAACATATGGACACTAAGTTCTACTTTTTGGAAATTTCACACTGGAAGAAAAAAACATGAGATCAACAGTACTTTTAATACTTCTTGATGTACATAAAGACTTCACATATCTAATATTCACTCTTCTTCAGCATGGTTTTTAGAAAGAGTCCATTCTTTGGTATGTGGTGATCTGGGCTTACGAAATGATGATGGGCACGTCACTTTCTGGTTTACAAATGCATGCTGACAGGAGCATGTGTCCCTGTGCATGACAACTTCTGTAAGATGATCGACCCCAAATGGGATATCCTGCTTGCTTTCCTTTCTCCTAGACCCTACATGCAGCCCCAATAATAATTGGCAAATAATGAGTTTGGAAGCAAAACAAACCTTCAGATGATGCAATCTTGTAAAAAAAATTCATCTCACTATAAATACTAACGAGAGCCTATAAATTGTGCCATGTGAAAGTCCAAATATCAAGTAGACACTGTCTCTGGGCCTATGAATCTCAAGGCCTTCAGAAAGAAGGATCACTGCTTCTTGAAACAAAGGGAATCTAAAGCAATAACTAAGTTGAATTTTTTTTGGTGGAGTCATTGACAGTGAGAGAAAGAAAGGTCTTCGTTCCGTTGGTTCACTCCTCAAATGGCCACTACAGCCAGTGCTGGGCCGATTCAAAGCCAGGAACCAGGTGCTTCTTCCTGGTCTCCTGTGTGGGTGCAGGAGCCCAGACACTTGGGCCATCCTCCACTGCCCTACCAGGCCATAGCAGAGAGCTGGACTGGAAGAGGAGCAACCAGGACTAGAACTGGCACCCATATGGGATGCCGGCACCGCAGGCAGAGGATTAACTAAGTGAGCCATGGCACAGGCCCCCTAAGTTGAATTTTTTAAAAGATGCTTTTAAGCACTTTCTAGTCCACAATGTTGGCATCTGAAGCTGGTGCGACTACAAGATCACAAAATAGTTCCCTTTTCTGCTTCTCTTGGTGACCTGAGAAGACTTGGGAGAAAATACCTGCAGAACTCATGTAGGACATCAGAGTAGAGACAGGGATCCTTCCAGAGAGCCTGCAGACTCGACTCTACTCAACACGCAACTAGGAAACCAACAACAAAATGGAATTAAGAAAATGGAATTAAGTGGTAAATAAGCTTTTACTCAACATAAGCTCCATAAAGTTCTGAACACATTTGTAAGTGATGATCCCAGCCATTTTATTTGTCCCTGAAGAACTGAAGGTCTTGGCAATTCAACTATGTCAATGCGGTCTCTTTTTACATGATTGGGGTGGGGGTGGGGGGACTTTCAAGATTTTAAGACTACCAGAGTCCGAATGAGTCAAATCAGTGCTACATTGGGTACCGAATGACTTCCTTGTTCAGTGGGTGGAATGAGCACTGTGGTGGGAAAGCCTTTCCAAGTGTTTCTGCTAAGGCTTTGGCAAACACATGTCATCGTGCACTGGCGATCCAGACGGCAACAAATACTGCCTTGACCATTCCAAAGTCCAAATGCTGTGACGTTTGCTTTTGATTGGTCTGTTTGTGTTTTGAATGGACTACTTCTACCACTGAGTAGCTATTGCTTGGTTTGTGCTTTGTCCTCAGGATAGAGACTTTTTAGTTTTTATTTGAAAGGCAGAGTGAGAGATCTTCCATATGCTGGTCCACTCCCCACGTTGCTGCAATGACCGGAGCTGGGCCAGGCCGAAGCCAGGAGCCGAGAGCTTCTTCCAGATATCCCATGTTGGTTCAGGGGCTCAAGCACCAGGGGCATTAGCACAAAGGTGGGTCAGAAGTGGTGCAACCAGGATGTGAACCGGCACCCACATGAGATACCGGCAGCATTGCAGGCAATGGCTTAACCTGTTTTGCCACAGCACTGGCCCCAGGGTAGTTCTGATAAGGCCTGTTCCAATTCTTTGAAGTAATGTTTTAGGGTTCTGATCCCACTTGTTTAGACCTTCAAAGTTCTGCTGTCTGCAGCTGATCTGGGTGCAACAGGTTTGAAACCCATGGGGCAGAAATTTTGCTTTAATTTTTCTGTAAAAAAAAAAAAATGGACCATCTTGGAGCATCTTGTACTGTTTTCCCAAGCACACTTTCAGGGAGCTGGATTGGAAGCAGAGCAGCCAGGATTTGAACCTGTGCTCATATGGGATGCCAGGATGGCTTCACCTGCTGAGGGGCAGCGCCAGCTTTATCTCTTAACACAAGTTATCCATTTCGAAACTGTCATTTGCATCCCACAAATTCTTTGCAAAAGATCAATGATCATACCATTCTCCTTCCATTCAAGATTCAACTGCAAATTTGGTCTATGCTTTTCAGTTTTGGCAGAATTCACATTGGCCTGAAAGAGGCACTTCTCAAACTGACGTGTCATCCTTCTTAGTGCCTCAAATACTGCATCTGTTCAGACACATTATAAAAAGTCAGTTTATTGTAAAGCAAACATTTTGAAATCCATGCACAATGTTTTCATGATACATTTTCCATGAATGACTTTAAGACCCTTGGTAGAGAAAGACCAACTCTGAAGACAGTGGAATCCGCTATGAAATAGTCATACCAAAATGCTGCATCCACTCGGAACCCTTCCTTGGCCTATGCGTGTGTAGAAAGAAGGTGGATCTGTTTGGAAAAATTTTACCCTTTTCTGGGTAGAGAACTATGTATGTGATTATTCATTCAGCCCGTGGGTTCAGATGTCAGAATCCAGGAGAAACAGTAGGGGCTTGTGACTCCTCATCAGTATTCTCCATAGGATAGTGCAGTCACTCTCATTAATAACCCACAGGGGATATTCACTTGTGAATCTTAAATACTCTTGTAGTTATTGAATAATTTATATTTTTTCATAGCATTCCTGTAAAGGAGTTGCCGAATGGTCAACATCATTACTCCCATTTTACATTTGAGGGAGCAGAGCCAGAAGGAAGTTAAATGATGTGGGTAGGTGAAGACTGGCTTAGGCAGAAGGAGAGCAATACCTTGCCTTATATTGTTGCAAATGAGTTCAGTTCTCCTGGGGAGTCCAGTTCCCTTAGTCTCCCATCCACTACTCTCTGGTTTTCTATTACAGAAGAAAGCCAATGCTTCTCCCATAAATATTTGTCTTCCCCCAATAACATCATAAGTAAAACTTAGAAAAATGGAACAGAGGCACTTATTTTTCTCTTGTGGCAACCCAAATGTCTGTTGCTCTTTCTAATAGCCACAGTAGGGCTTAGTTTGTCTCTTAAATACAGGCATTGACATTCTATATGCTGGGCTGGGTGGGAAGCTAGAGACGGGGGAGGAGAGCCATTTGCTTTATATGCTCATTTATTTTGCATCACTAGAGGGTAGAGATTTCTCAAATACTCATCTGGTGTCCCCCATATTAAAAGCTGTGTCTCTGAACAAGCTTTTCCACTCTAACCCTGCACACGTCTCCTGTGATCTCTTCATGTGCAGACAGGAGAAAACGAGTGTGGTAATTGCTAACTTAATTGGTGAGCATGTATCTCCAGGCTGCGTGTACGTGCCTTGTCATGTCAGACTGTTCCACAATTCTCAATTGCTCCAGAATCTTGCTATTCCCAAGGTGGGCAGGGTGCATGACTTCATTTTCTATCACTGCACTAAATTCTATGCTCTACTCCCACCAGTTTCAGCCACCTAGACTGTGAGGAAGCAGAGGGACTGCACTTCCAGCATGTCAAAAGGAGGCTCCCATATGTGTTTGCACATCTTGTGCATGTAATCAACCCATTGGTGATCTCAGCAAATGAAGCGAGATGCCCCTCAGAACTATGGACAGTATACAAGCCCCACAGTGTTGAGGCCAGGGAACTGAGGCTTAGAATTTATCTTAAGGCTTAAGATGAAATTGCTTATGATTCTGCACATAAAAATGATGAAACCATTAACAGCACAGAAAACCAAAAATTTTAGAGTTGAAAGACACCATGGAGAACATGCAACTTGATTTCCTCTCTTATGATAAAATGAAACCGAGTTCCAGTTAGGTGAAAAGAGTTGAGAAAGGGATCATTTCATGTGCTCTTTCTTCCTCAAGGACTTGGAATACTTTTTGTTCTGCCATATGCGATGTCCTTTAGAGTTAACTCTTAATGAGATTTGACATTGAGATGAGAAAGGTCGCTAAAAGGAAGACTGTTAATGTCTTTGTTTTTGAACTTCATATGTGATTGTGTCATGTCCCAGAATTCTACATACTGAAGAATATAGTCATTTCCTTATGACCACCCTAAAGTCACAACATGAGTTAATTGGAAGGCCCGAATTTATGATGACCTCTGTGCATATTTACATCCTAGCTTTTGTTCTATTGCCTTTCACCCCAAGTTAGAATGTTAACAAACTAAGTCATGTGGAATTAAGTTTTTTCCCTAAACCCTCTGTAAAAACCATATACTTATGCTAATTTAACAACTATATATTTATATACTATCATCGAGGCAAGCCAAGTCAGTCAACAGAGGAAGTAAAAATATCAATAGAACTTTCAAAAATCTGTTTTCCTCTCTATGCTCCTAGTTCAGTACCTATTTCTAGAATATCTTCTTTTGAAGTCACAAAATTCTAGGGGATCTGATTAAGATATGAGCCCTCAACTAGAAAAAAATGACATCCACATACATAAAATTCCATTTACAGCTTCTAAGGAATAGAATGATTGGGTCAAGAATTGCCATTACCGATTTTAAGAAACCAATTTTGTTTTTTAGGGTGAGTTAGCGGAACTTAATGTTTAACCCCCCCAACTGTACTAATTGCAGAGCAAGCAAGATTACAAATACATTTGAGGATTTATAAATAGAACTAGTGAATGAGCCCAATGAAAAAGTCATTAGACAGATATAAGAAATTTGAAATAACTGAAACCTGTTGCCAATTGGCATAATGGAGACTTTTCAGTGAAAAATTGAGATACTTGTGAGAATTACTAAAACAGTAAGAATTCAGAATACAAACCAGATGAATAGCTGCTAGCATTTGTTTTATTTCATATAGAACCTAAAGTATTGGGTGCTGGTGTGGTTACAGTGAGGAGTTCTCTAAAACAGCCATCTTATCAAAGTGAGTTAAAGGTCAAAATAATCCGTGTAGAATGTGTGTATTTTAAGAAAAGCAGGATTATGTGATGGTGTTGCAATGCACAGTTAAAATAAATGTAGTGCACTGGACCTTCAATTCCTCAGTTGACTTTTGAAAAACCACTTTAGAGGCAGGATCCTCATGAGGAGAACCCATCAATCAGGACTCCAGGAATTCTAGAAAGTGCAGTGAGTGCACATTTCATTGAAGGGTGCACATACTTTGGTAACTGAACACAATGAAGATGGAACTGCAAGTTATAAATCTAGAGTTGTAATACAATTATTCAGTAAAAGCATTATTTTGAACATGAGACTGGACAGGACAGAGGGAGGACAGTACCCTCAGTTGAAGAGAAACCATGATTCCAGTACTCAGACTGGGAAGAAATGGTGTCCATGAAGGTGTTACATGACAACACTAGGCAGCACTTGGGTACGGGCAGCAGGAACAGTTTAAACAATGTGGTAAACGGAACAGTGAAGACATGTTTGTGGGGAATTTTTTCTGGGGGATAGGGAGTTTGGAATTGGGTTTTGGTTGTGGGGAAGATTTAGAGAATTGGATGAGACAGGGAAGAGGTGCCTATTTTTCTTAGTTTTACCTGCTACCGTACTAAAGCAGCATCCCACACTAAGTCGTAGGCTGAAGGAGGTGGTCTAATCAGTTTACAAGTTACTGAGTAGCACTAAGAAATGGAGTGGATCAGAGCTGACCATCCAAGACTCCCTCAAGGCTGTGTGTGGTGAAACCCTATAACATCAAGGAGTACCTGCTGTTGTAACAGGGGAAACCAATTAATTCTGTGACAATACTAGCTAGTAGGGCTGTGTAGTGTCACCTAGACAGAACAGCAGGACTCAATATACCCTTTCTATCCAGCTCTTACTAGGAAGATGTGTAATTACTAGTCTGCCTTCTTTCAGCTGTCTTTGAGGCTACAGTCTTAATGAGAATATAAGAGAAAGATGTTTTGAGAGGTGGAGAGGATACATCTCCTTAAGGAGCAGGATTACCTTCTCAGTGGAAATTCTTGTACAAAGACTTGAATAAAAGGGCACATTATTTGGGGAGGGTATATTTGTGAAAGGAATAGCTTATGGGATATATCCCAGAATACACTCTGGATGTGCCCAAATGTCAAACAAATATCATGCCCTTGATTAGTGAGTTTAAATGCTTTCAAGCATGAAAATACCTTATTTTTTTCCTTTTGTGGCCTTGTAGAAACTGTGGGATTTCAGTTTGGACTTTCTGGAAGCAATCAAGTCTGTCCCTGTTCCCGTGAACGTAGTGGGAGGGCTTATATTTGTTTTTACTCCTTAAAATCTGATTTCGCCTCTGGTAAACATAGAAAAATCCTTCTATAATATCATTTAATTTGTATATTTATAACTTCTTTGGTAATCACAAAGTTGTATTGCCTTTTGAACCACTGGGTCCTCGGATATTCACAAGGACCTGAGAAGTGACTTGGACCCTCCGACACACCCTTGTTGATCACTTCCTTCCACACACTTTCAGGTGGATCTTAAGTTCAAAAATGCTGCCTTGATTGAAGGGTAGCAAATAAGAAGAGAGAAAGGGAAATCCAATAGGCACCTACATATTCAAAGAATAAACAGCAAGTTCAAGTAAGAATTTGGTAAATAGGGGTCTTTGTGGGAGACTTAAGTTCTGTCTATAATGCCAATAAGACACTTATAATTCTGGAGGATCATAATCTGTATAGAATGTTTTCTGGGCTCTGTAAACATCTGGAGTGAAGGAAAGACATTGAGGGGCAATACTGAGAAATTAGGTGCCATTCAGACCAACTTTCATCTTGAGGATGGT
Organism: Oryctolagus cuniculus; assembly: GCF_051225735.1. NCBI lineage: Eukaryota > Metazoa > Chordata > Mammalia > Lagomorpha > Leporidae > Oryctolagus > Oryctolagus cuniculus. Next base: position 5,415,516 of record NC_142875.1, on the reverse strand, counting down.
GGAATCCCTCCAAGTTTCTAGAGTGAGAAAGACTTAATATGAAATGAGTAAAGAGAAAAGGTGTGTATGTGCAAAATCTCTGAAGGATTCCATTGCCCAGGGGAGCAACATGTTGTACCCATGAACAGGATGAAAGTGGACTAAAATACACTGTTTCCCATCCCATGGTCCCCACCACTCATGGGGAGCCGGCTGCAGAAGGGAGCAGGGGTCTTGATGACGGGACAGATGTTGCCAATAGTGGGAGGCGAACCGTAGCCTGCCTCCTGAGTGTAGCTACAAGGAAGGCACCAGCTGCCAAAGATCTGCATGAGTTTCAAGGGGAAGGGAAACCCCCTGATGGGGTGTGGGCATCTTATGTGATACTGCAGTAACCCATGAATCTCTGTCCAAGTTGGAAAGGACTTGAGGGATTTGAGAAAGTCTCTCAATTCTCTAGCTGGGGGCTGAGCCAAGGATCTTGTTATTGTTACCCCAGGAAAACACGGGGCAATCCTATTCTCAGTCTAAGCCAGGGCTCTTGGAAAAAACTTCCTCATGTCTCATTTCCACTGAATAATAAACCATTTTGGTTTCTTTCAGGTCTGCCAAGAGTGAGTCTCCAGAGTTTGAATTCTAGCTCCTGCTGTTCGCTAGCCATCTGGCTTTGGTCGAGTTATTTAAGCTTTATGATCCTGAGTTGTTTTTTTTTTTTTCTTGTGTAAACTGTGGATAAAGTGCCACATAAAATTGTTGCTACATTAAATGAGATATATGTGTAAGATGCTTATATAATGCAGTTTGTGGAAATGGTGGCCTCCCTTTGTGCATGTTATAGGACCATAAAGCTGAGCTACTCCTCTGTCTGTACCTGCATTGTTGGTTATTACTTTACAAGGGTGGGGAATCATTTGGTCTGGCCCTGCGTAGGCAACCTCAGGCAGGACTTGAAATTCAATGAATCTATATTTTTAAGTTTAATTTTGTATACCCTGTGAATAATGTCATAAATATCCAAGGGGCCCTTGGCAAACAAAGTTCCCCACCCCTGCAGGTCTCTCAGGTTGACTTGCTTCTCAGTGCTGATGTCCTCCCTATTACATAATTTTGTCCAACCTCAGCCTTGTGTTCTAGACTTGGTGACCCAAGGATGGCAGCCTAATAGAGGGGATAAGAATACCTCTAACATTTTCCCTCCAATGCTATGTGCAGCAGGAAGAGTTACTGTGTGACTCACCTCATTTTTTTGTTTATTTTTTCAACTTTTATTTAATAAATATAAATTTCCAAAGTACAACTTTCACCCCATAACATCCCTCCCACTCGCAACCATCCCATCTCCTACTCCCTCTCCCATCTTGCCTCATTTTTGAATTGGCTAATAACAATACCTATCTTTAGTGTGTTAAAATTCAGTCAGTGAGCTGACTTATGAGGTTACATCCAAATAAATTCCTAAAGTGGAATATATTGTAGATCAAAATGCATTTTTTTTAATTTGACAGGTAGAGTTAGAGACACACAGAGAAAGGTCTTCCTTCTGTTGCTTCACCCCCCAAATGGCCGCCACGGCTGATCCGAAGCCAGGAGCCAGGTGCTTCCTCCTGGTCTCCTATGAGGGTGCAGGGGCCCAAGCACTTGGGCCATCCTCCACTGCCCTCCCGGACCACAGCAGAGAGCTGGACTGGAAGAGGCGCAACCAGGACTAGAACCCGGAGCCCATATGGGATGACGGCACCACAGGCGGAGGATTAGCAAGTGACCAACAGTGCTGGCTCCAATCAAAATTCTTTTCATACAACTAACTTACCAAATATCATGGCTTAATCATGCCTGCCTTAAACATGCTCAAAACACTTACATTACCCTACAGTAGGCATTGCAAGACAGTATTGTACTGCATATCATTAGTCCAGGAAAAGATCAATATCAAAATTCAAAGTATAATTTCTACTGAATACCTATTGCTTTGCATCATTGCAAAGCTGGAAAAACTCAAGCCATCATAAGCCAGGGACCATCTGTATGTATATAAGTTCTCTAGCATATTTGGCCCATAGGAAATGCTCAGTACATTTCAGCACTGATTATGTCCATTGAATTGCTAATAGGTATCTAACACATCTAACAGAACCCTGGATTCCTGCCTGTCCAGCTTCAGTCATTCAAGAAACATTCACAGAGCACCTGCCCGATCTTGAATTGAGGTTCCAGGAGTTAAGGGGTCCAATTTTCCATCTTCCTGCAGCTGATACTTTAAGGGAGAATTACACTGTCCACAAGCAAATGTGTAATGAAATTTCAGTCCTGCATGTGATGGACTCTCCCACTTCCTTTAACACATAGCCTCTTCCTCTCACCCTATTGAAGCTGTCCTGGCCTCCTTTCTGGTGCTGGAAGAGTCTGGGCTTGTTGTAGACCCTGGACAAGCTGTGAAATGCACTTGACAGAGTTCCTCATAGCTGGCTCCCTCTTGGCATCCAGAGCTCTGTCCCAGTAACTTCCCCTCAAGAAGGCCTCTCCTGACTTCCTAATATACCCACTGCCCACACTCATCCCTTGTCTGTCTTCACCCTGTTTATTCTCTTTATAGGTGAACCCACCCTGAAGTCTTCTATGTGTTGCCTGTTATTGTCTGCCTGCCCTCAGCATGAACCTCCCTTATCTGTCTTAGGTATCTCTGTGTCTCCTAACCCAGGACCATGCCTGCCTTGAGCAATGCTCACCAATGCTTGCACTTGAATGGAAATTGATTAGATTACACCCAGTTGGTAATCATTCCTCTCAATAAGTCTAATTTCTATGCCTACTTAGATCTCATCTTAAAAGAACTCCTCAAATTTAGACTCTAAGATAATACATTCGTGAATTGTATGTTAAAATATTAATGTTAAGAGCAAGCTTTTAAATGGGACAAACTGTATAATCTTGTTGGCATTTCCTCATTTTAAAATGTAAGTGGCTCCAAGCCTTTCTCAGTGTCTGAGATCCTGCCATTCTTCTCAGTTATCTTAAGTGCTTGTGACATCTCTTCCTTCTCTGGCCTCTGCAAATCTTAGCTTTGCTGTCTACTTCTGGAGAGAGGTTTGGACAAGATGTTTCCTATCACCAGAAAGGAAGAACTGGGACTTCACAGTGCACATGACCGCTTGCTCCCCATCAAACGTCTGGAGACACGGCAGAGTTTTGGTGAGATCAGGCATCCTCGTATCTGGGTGACCATCAATGACTAGTGCCCTGCAGTTGTGGGTTTTGAAAGCTATCCAGTTGCAGTCACAAATAACTCGCCATTCCCAGTCTCAACACAGTGTTGGTTTGGTAGCAAGGGAGGGGAGAAATCTCCAGCCTCCACCTCTTTTCAACCCATTGAGACCATGACATGTCTGTCGCATCAAGCTATATTTGTGAGATAACAAAAAAATGCATAGATTTTGTGGTAGTTAGAGCCCCCGAAGGAATCAAGTTGGGGAAACAATGGGAGAATTATGCACTCATATCAGCCATGGGGAGAATACAGAAAGCAGAAGCAGTTACTGTTTTTTTTTTCTAAAGAAGTATTTGAAAGGTAGAATTATAGTGACTTTCCATTTTTTCACACCCCCAGTGGCTACAACAGATAGGGTTGGGCAAAACAGAAGCCAGGATCATGAAACTCCATCCAGATCTCTCACATGGGTATAGGAATCCAAGGATTGAGTCATCTTCCACTGCTTTCTCAAGCATGTTAACAGGAAGTTAGATCGAAAGTGGAGTAGCCGGGCTTCAAACCAGTGCCCATGTGGGATGCTGGCATCACAGGTGGTGGCTTAAACAGGTGCACCATAACACTGCCCCTTTTTAATGGTTTTCAGGAAAGACTCATGTCTGAACAATGAATACCTGGGTTTATTACACTGTTATGCTGGTTTTCCAAGTTTCTGATTTTAGCAGTTCCACTCTCCACCTGTGGATTCCTCCTGAGAGACATTATTCAATTTTATACGTTGAGTTCCAAGTAAGACTCAATTTAATATAGAAACATCTTGATGGCTCTTATTTCCATATGTGGTGGTGCTTATTTATGTCATTTCAGTAGTCATAGTGAAGACAATTTGAATTGCCCTAAGTAGACCGTGCACAACTGTATAGAATCAAAAGAAAAAGGATCAGTTATCTTGTGTTGGACAACCTGAAAGGAAACCGAACTATTGCTTGATCTCAATGTAGACCCACTGACTGTATTACCTTTTTATGACTGTAATTGATGAGCTACCCATGAAGGGAAGAGGCTTGTTTTGGCTTATGAGTCTGGAGGTTCTTGGTCCAAGATCATCTGGATCTAGTTGGTGTGGCCTCTGATCAGGGTGCAACACAGCAATGGCAGACTTCTCTGAGCCTGGAAGCACAGACAGAATGGCTAAGGTGATAGCACTCTTATAAGAAATTTCCCCTAGGGCATGCCTCCACTGACTTTGTGACAAAGGTCCTATTATGAGATGTGAGTAGAGAAAATAGGATTGGGGTATATGGTAACTTTTTATGAACAAAAATTCTAAGGTAGTAATACTTTTTTTCTGAGAGGCAGAAAGGGAGGTCTTCCATCTGCTGGTTCACTCCCCAGATAGCCACAACAGCTGGAACTGTGATCTGAAGCCAGGAGCTTCCACTGGGTGTAGGGGCCCAAGGACAGAGCTGAATCAGAAGAGGAGCAGCCAGGATTCAAAATGATGCTCATGTGGGATGCTGGCACTTTAGGCACTGGCCCCATGTTTAGTAAATTTAAAGCTTTCGAAATGAGATGCTTATACACACATGGTACATTGTTATCTATAGTCATCCTCTCAATAGAACATCAGGATTTCTTTTTCCTACATAACTATAATGTGGTACCTGTTAACTGATATTCCTCAGCCCTTCCTCCTTCATACTCTTGGCAGCCTCTTGTAACCACATTTCACTCTCAACTTCGAACGTTAACTTTATAATGATCTCTCCTTGTCTTCAAGCTGACCGATTGCAGACCTCAACAAATCTTTCCCTGCCCCTTGCCATGTAATGTAAACTCATAATGGGAGTGGTAGCTCACCCATAGGTGCAGTTCCTACTCATGCTTAAAAGGAATGAATGGATTACATGAAGTATTTACACTGGGAGTCACGATTCTTAAGGGCTATTGTAGGATCAGGCCATCTCACGTTTCATTCAAGAGAAATGAAATTATTGTGCTCATCTGTAAAATGCCCGTTACAACATTTAACTCTGTGAGGGTTGTTAGGATTAAGTGAGATAAAGAAACTTTTATGAAAGTTACTGGTGTCATGGTCACACACACTATAACTTATTAAATTCATCCCACCAGGGAGCTTGGCATATAGCTTATTCCTACAGGACCAAAACCTCATACATGCCACAGCCATAGTTGTGCCCCTGCTCCAGGACTGCCCAGGTAGACAAGGGATGAGAGTTACCTTGGGATTCCTGCAGTCAATGAGTGCCATTTGATACAACTGTGGGTAAAAGGCATGTAAGATCTAGTGATCGTGAGTTGGGGTTGGGCACCTAGAAGCCAAAGTCCAAGTATTTAAAACTAGAAAAGCCATGGATGTTTATCAGTAAAAAGCAGACCAGGCTGATGTATAGAGCTAGACCTAAAGCCTGTTTGTTGAGCTAGATGTTAACCTCTTCATTGATGGATAGCGGGAGTTTCCATAACCTTAATGGTGTTTCCTACTGTTTTTGAGTAGCTCCTGTTTGCCAGAAGGCATGGAGACATTTGCACGTTGTGTCACTCTGTATATGCCTGTTGGCCTTGTTTGTAGTTTAAGGCTATTTATCTCCCAAGAGTATTCCTGGGAGAGGTGATCTGCATTGTCAGCAAATGCAGGCAATGAAACTCATCTCACGAGGAAAAGCTGTTTCATAGGAATGTGTTGATCTGGCCCAGGTTTTCATGGAGGTGAAGGGAGAAAACAATGTTCCTGCGTCTAGCCAGTTCTCCTCCCCTGCTTCTTGTTCTGCTTCCAAGAACACCTCTAACATCTGTTTCCTACATCAGTAACACAGCTACAGAGCCCTGGTACCGCACTTACATACACAAAGCCTTTGCAAACTGGCTTTATTAATTACAGTGCTTGCCCATTGGAACTGTTTGCTCCCATTCATAATTCGTTGACACCATTGCTAAATAAATATTGGGATATTCACTCATCCCAAGTAATTATCTAAAGGAAGCTACATCTATCACAAGGGTTCATAAATTGGGTGACTCAAGTATAAAAAATTCCAATTAAAAGAAGCCTGCTGTTAATAGCAAATGCCCCTATTCTCATTCACATGCACCAGCTACTTTACCAATACTGGAAATGAGATGCTAGCTCAGAAGACACATGGAAATACAGCATTAGACCTCTCTCCTTATGTCTGAGTATTTTGTCAGACCATTCAAATGCCTTCCTCGCCTGTTGTGCAAGGAACAGAGGAGGTTAGGGCTGATATATGCACAGAGGATGATGCATCTTCATTCCCGTGTACAGCAGGATCAGTTAGGACAGACTCAGGCCCAGGCATTGGAGTCCGTGGAGTTCAGGATTCTTTTCTGTGTTAGAGATGCACTCTGGGATGTCATGATCTGTTCACAGCACTTAGCTACCCGGCAGTCCTGCCTCCTGCTTTCAACAGTTAATGAAATTCAGGAAAGGGAGAAAACCTGGAGCAACACGTGCTGCAGGTATCAAAGATCAGAGGTGCTCAACCGGAGATTTCGGTCTCACTTCCAGCTTTCAGAGCTTTGAGCTTTGAAGGGAATCTTAGCACCTGTGCGGCCCTCGTACATCATTCTTTTTGAACAGAAAGCCATTACGCTTGAGCTTGTGTTGGTTCCTAACTTAAATTATGCAGGGAAACAAGCAGTTTCTTACTGCACTTACCTGCTTCCCTGGGAGAAATCAGGGTTCTCATGTGCGGTAGCTGCTGGCTTGGGTATTGTAACACAATCCGCCCGTGGACTTGATGTAGACACTTGGGCAGCCATTCAAATGGGCTCTTTCTTTTGCCAAGATTCTTTGCCTTTTATCCCTATGGAAAAATGGCCCCTTTATCATTATCCTTAAAATTGTTATTGATATTGGTACTGAGTTACACACAAATTGTGCCGCAATCACTCCTGGAGATTGTTTAAAGTACTTCTCACTCTGATATCATCACCTGTGGCTCCACCGCTTAGTCAATGATTGGTACGACAGACATAATGAAGTCCTGATGTTGGAAGGACCCTTGAGCCCATCTACTACCTTGTATTTTACTGAACATTAATGGTGAAGTGGAAACGCTGAATCAAGCATTCCACCTTCCTAAAGAAAAAAAAAAAAAGGTCAGGATTTTTACTTCTAAGCTTTCATAGAATTCTATGAAACTGAAAGCAAATCAGACACTGTTTCCCAGCCTGTATAAAAAGCTTTGGACTTCTTTTGGGCCAAAATTCTCCTAAAGCATGAGACAATGATGGCCTTGTTGTTTGAAAATAAATAATCATGCTTGTGAAAGGCAGATGCATTCTAATGGAATTATGTTAATAGATTTTCCAAAACAGAAGGTGAGAACTAATCACAGGTGACTGTCACCACTAGTCAGCCTTGGCTCTGTTCTTGCAGGTGTCTTTGTTTTTGTTTTCCCATCTGAAGCAGTGACATAATAGTGTCTACCAGCAGCCTACTAAAAGGATTAGTGAAATCTACTTGCTTGTCTTTTGGAATTTTTGCATAAGCTTGATCTAAGTGCTGAACAGTCTTATGTATTCTACTTGCTTAAAATAATTCAGAATTGCAAACGCTACTTCTTGGAATTTCCTCAATGGCTTCACTCTACCCTGTATTGTCGGTTACAATTAATGAGTTGAGATGGTTTGTGAATGTGCTGAACCCTGCACAAGAGCAGTGCTGTGCATCCAAGTGACGAAGCAGCAGTTCTGTTGCAAATCCTTTCATTCTGGGGGCACCTATCATGGCCTAGACTAGCAGGCATTTTCCATAGAAAACGACGAATAAAAACCACGTGAAAGTGTCTGCCGTTAATCAGAATTTCCTGAGGCATCCTCTGAAGAAATAGTGATGGGGCCAGCGCTGTGGCGTATCGGGTTAACGCCCTGGCCTGAAGCTCTGGTGTCCCATATGGGTGCTTGTTTGGGACCCGGCTGCTCCTCTTCTGATCCAGCTCTCTGCTGTGGCCTGGGAAAGCAGTGGAGGATGGCTCAGGTGCTTGGGCCCTGCGCCCCTCCCAGAAGAGGCCCCTGGCTCCTGGCTTTGGATCGGCGCAGCTCTGGCCGTTGCGGCCATCTGGAGAGTGAACCAGCAGATCGAAGACCTCTCTCTCTCTCTGCCTCTCCTCTCTGAGTGACTCTGGCTTTCAAATCTTTTTTAAAAAGAAAGAAACAGTGTCAATAGTATGAATATTTTTCAGAAACAAATGTTCTTGAGAAAGCATGTCTTTTGGGTTTAAAATGATGGGTATTACTTTGAGTAATTGCCAGATGTCAATTGTTGTACAGCACAATTCAAAGCAATGTAAGCAAAATAATTGTAATAGCATCTTGAAATTACCTAGCATTCATTCTGAAGAATGTCTAGAGCTATGTGATATTATTTAGTTGCAAGACCTCTGAAAGTTAGTGGGATGTGATATTCTGAATAAGCACTGGCAAGAAATTGAAAGTAGACTCACAATTCCTAACTCCTATACAACTACTCCATTTAGCCTCACAGTTAAGATTCTTGAGTTTGGAATCGGAGTACCTGGGTTTGATGTCCAGCTCTGACTCCTGAGTCCAGCTTTCTGCCAGTGCAGACCCTGAGAGGCACCAGCGATGAGTCAAGTAGTTGGGAGGCCTTGACTGAGGTCTAGATCCTGGCTTCAGCTTCAACTGGGGGCCACGGCCAAGAGTGGGGAATGTGGGGGCCGGCACCGTGGCTCACTAGGCTAATCCTCCGCCTTGTGGCGCCGGCCCACCGGGTTCTAGTCCCAGTTGGGGCACCGGATTCTGTCCTGGTTGCCCCTCTTCCAGGCCAGCTCTCTACTGTGGCCAGGGAGTGCAGTGGAGGATGGCCCAAGTGCTTGGGCCCTGCACCCCATGGGAGACCAGGAGAAGCACCTGGCTCCTGGCTTTGGATCAGCGCGGTGTGCTGGCCATAGTGCGCCAGCCGCGGCGGCCATTGGAGGGTGAACCAACGGCAAAAGGAAGACCTTTCTCTCTGTCTCTCTCTCACTGTCCACTCTGCCTGTCAAAATAAAGTGGGGAGTGTGGGGCAGGTGTTGTGTAGTGGGGTTAAGCCATCGCCCACCATGCCTGCTTCTCATGTGGGCACCAATTCGTATTCCAGCTGCTCTACTTCCAATCCTGCTAATGGGCATTTTCCAATCCTCCTCTCACACCAAGTGTTTGGGCCCCCTGAAACCCATATGGGAGAACTCGATGAAACTCCTAGTTTTGCCTGGCCCAGTCCTGGCTGTTGTGGCCATTTGGGGAGTGAGCCAGCAGACAGAAGATCTCTATCTCTCCCTCTCTGTGTAACTCTTTCAAATAAACAAATCTTATTTAATATCTTCCAATATATTTCTTTCTGCCTCTCAAAATATAATTGTTTATAAAATTCTTCAAAAAAAAAAAACTGCCAGATTCTATGAGGCTGCCTTGTTTTTATTCTTTATTCCATTCATTCTTTCTCTGCCTTTTACAAACATTCATCTTATTTGTATACTCAGCCATATTTTCATTCAATAAATATTAAGCACCTACTATATGTTGTACGTTGTGCTGTGTACTAGGGATATAGCAGTAAATCAAAGAAGAGAGTCTTAGAATCATTGAGTGTGCCATCCAGTGGGTTTAGATAGGGAATGAATTCTTTGTTTCTGTGTCTGTCTTGTATTTCCTCTTCTCTCTTCATGTATGGATTCTATGTGTGCATATTTGTATATTACATATGTATATACTATTTGGGCAACAACTATTGGAAAGAAAAAGCAGGAAAGCAGGTAGGCAAAGTCTTACTTGGGAATAATTAGCAATATCATAACTTCAAAATAGTGTCATGGAGGGATTCATTGGGATGAAGTAGCCAGGCCATGAAGGAGGCAGGGGATGGGGGTGAAAGCTGTCCACTCTAGAGGAGGTTATGGTACAATGAGGGAGAACCACCATGGGGGATGTTGGTGCGCTGAGAGATGCATGGGGCAGACGCCAGGGACTTGCTCTCCAAGAGGCCTTGCAATCTCTTTCCTTCCACCTTCCTCTACTGTAATGACTGAAAAGGCAAAGTCCTTAACATCCCTGCTTTTCTTGCTCAGTGGGGTAGTCGCATGGCCCAGTTCTGGCCCACAAGACTCACGTGGGCTTCCCTTCTCAAATAAGGAGGCATATCTTGCAGGAGAACAGTCCTGACCCTTCCCCCACCTTTCCAGGCCATCTGGAATGCTGAGGGGGCTGCCTGAAGTTCACTGGCCAGCTGTGTCCCTGACGTAGAATGCAAAGGTTCACAAATACAGAAAGAATCTGTGTGCTAACAATCGCATCCAGCTTCCCAGGGAGGACGGAGCCCCACGTCCTGCTTAACACGATGGGCTCTTAAGTGGAGAGCAGTGGGGTGGCAGCACATGCTTCCATCATTGGACTGACCACCACCAGGTCACACTGATAGGGGAGCACTTTGGAGGAATGCACAGTTATGAGATCCCAAAGAGCTGGTTTGTGTGGATTATGACTGTGCATAGCTAAAATACTGCTTTAAAATGGAGAAATCATTAATGCCCTCATTTAGCATAGTTTTTACAAACAACAATAATGCAACCACTATATGTTTACACAAAGAATAGATACATATGAAAGTATCTTCCAGCACACAAAGTGGGAAGGATGACATTGTTTTACATTTTGTGAATCTCCTTGATGTCTGTCTCTGTAGAAGAAAGTTGGACTCTCATATCTTTTTCTGTATCTATTGTGAAGTTACACTGCTTTATGTTAAGGATGGAGAAAAAGTCTAGCCATAAAGAGATCAGGTTGAAGAGAGGAGTATTATAATAGCCTGACCAGATAGATTATTGTGCTTGTTTTTCCTTGATATTTTAGTAAAATCTACAAGTTGACTTTCTGAAAAGGCATGTGTGCTATGAGCCTGAAATCTCATCCTTGAACTTTCCAGTTGCTGTTACCTTACAAAGAACTGATCAAGCTTACATTGTGCATAATTTACCCCTGTTTAACTTGCTAAATTACCCAGTTAAAAAGAAATTGATATATGCTCTCTGGAAACTACATTTGTTATTATCACTGATCCAATCAGAAATTGATGTATCGAAAACCTGTATAGTTCATAGTGACAAAAACAAAGTGTCTTAATTTTTGCTGGAAACTCAAGAATTGGCAGCAAACATTGTCACTTGTTTTTCTTTTAATGGCAGCCCTTTGTACTTCTGAAGAAAATGCCTGCCACATGCCCTAATCTGAATAATCACTGATTGTCTTTCAAGTAAAGATATTGTCCCAAGAAGGAACTCCTGATTCCATTCCCAGCTCCAAGCCTATCAGTAGAATTGTTCCTTCGACAACCATCTTCCTTTGGTTTATCCATTTCTCACCCAGAAGAGCTAGAAGTAGCCACTGGAGGGTCACATTGTAATAAAGTTGATTGTTTTGTGTAATCAAGAACGTATTTAAATGAAAATACCGACTTTTTAAAAGTTGCATGCTATTGGTTCAGTGGTAAAAATATACGCCTACAAATAATTTGGTGCCACTGCCTTGAATCATGAGATGGCATTAGCGGTGCTATTCACTCTTGCTTCTGTACCCAAGGGGCAAGTGGCAGCACTGAATAAAGGCAAATAACATCTTAGTATTACTATAAAAGTAGTTGCTATCACAGTCTAAAGAGGTTTCAGGGATCCCTGGGGCCCTAAGTTGTATTTTCAGAAGTATTTTCTGAAGACCTGTGGTTCTCAAACTTCAGTGTGCATCAAAATCTTTTAGAGGGCTTATGAAAATGCAGATTGCTGGATCTGCAAGAATCTCTCACCCAGCAGAACTAGAATAGAGGTCTAACATCTGCTTTTCTGACAAGTTCTTAAGTGTTACTGCTGGTGCTCTTCCAAGTCTACAACTGAGGACCACTGCTTTAGAAGGAGGTAGGTCCAGTTCTCTGCCCACTGCCTACTGAAAGTTGAGATCTTTATTTGTGAAGGTTTAAGCATGTCCTAAATCTTATCTAGCAATGCTTTTTCCCCCAAGCTGACATTAAGTCAATAATTTGGTAATCAAAATAACTTTAGTCCCACTGCCAAAAATCTTTTCAAACTGTCAACCTAAAAGCTGATAGGGTATGCAGATGCACTGTGAACACCTTGATAGGTGTTGGCTTATTTTACAAGTTAAGTGCACTGGGCCACAAGGTGCTATGATATTGGTTAAACATTATTTCTGGGTGTGTCTGAAAAAGTGTTTCTAGATTAGATAAACATTAGAACACATTATCCTCTCCTACCTGAGAGGGCATAATCGCTCTGCTGAAGGTCTGAATAGAATGAAAGGGTTAGGAAGAGTTCTTATCTCTGCTTGACCGGCTTCAAGCTTTTGGACTTGGACTTGAACTAGGGCTAGAAATGTCATCAGCTCTCTTGGGTCTCTGGCTAGCAGAGCTTGAAATTCTTAGCCTCCATAATTGTATAATTCAATTTTACATATCATCTGTATCTTATTGGTTTTATTGCCTTGGAAAGCAAGGCTAATGCATATTGTACTTGATTAATTACTCTTTAAAAGCATATTTGAGAGGCATTTCAAGAACTACAAAGTCTTTTTATTCTGTTTCCTGAAATATTTCTTGAATGGGGTCAATGAGGAAACTGATTATGTCTACACAGTCCACAGCACTCAGCCCTTGAGGAAGGGTTCTTCATGGAGCAGAGTCCTCCCAATGTTCTCAGTTACCACTGAAAATGACTGTGCCCATGGTCCTATTTTACCCATCAAGAAAATCACGGAAAGAAAAGGCAGTTTATCAAAGTTTTAGAACTGGTCTTCAAGGTTACTATGTCTCAGTAACTTTAAGGTCATTTCAAGTTAAAAAAAAGTTTGATGGATGAGGAGTGGTAAAGCAGACAAGTTCTCATTTCAAATATCAAAATAACTCAAAATGTCCACACTTTAATTACTTTTGTCAAACCACATATTTCAGATTCATTGAGTTCAGGAAAGGATGGTTAAACGTTATGAAAAATTGAAAATGTATTTTTATTTCTGCAATGATGAAGTGACATTGCATTTTTCAGTGCTCTGCTGTTAGCTGGTTTTTCAAAATTTATTGGCATGATATCCCAGTCAGTCCTAACGTCAATCAACTTTATTAAATATTTATTTTCTTCTAAGGAAAAACAACATGAAAGTGAGTTATACTAATAATCAAGGGCATGCATGAATTCCAAAAGAAGTAATTTTGAGTGTCGGGTATCAGATGTGTCATTTTTCATTTCACTTATGTTCAGTATTTCTAGATTTTTTACACATTTTCTTAAACATAAAATTTATATTAGAATAATACAAATACATATTTATTATGATTAAGTTTCAAGACATTCATTACACACTTACGAATTACAGAAGGATTTAAGTATAAAATTTAATAATATGCCATCAAAGAGGGTGCAGAGGGATGAGGTGCTGGTAAGAGAAGATACTAAATCACACATTTTAGCTGTAGTGGCTGAACAATTCTTAGGAAAGAATAATGTCCAAGTTCTTAGGACCAATGAAGGTTTTATTTATCTAAAATTATCACCATCAGCATTGACTTTCAGAAAGTCACAGAACTGCAGTAGGTCATCCTATGCTACTCCTATTGTTATCAAACTAAAAGCTTAATATTTCATTAAGAACCTATCATAGCACCATATCTAATGTAAATTTCTACAGTTGGTACCATTAATACAGTTCATTTGTCTTCAACAGATTTTCTGTCCTATGTGAACTTTCAAATAAGTGTTGCGCTAAACCATCAGTACCCCTTCAGTTGTCCTCAGTAGCACACCTGTGCCATTTATGGGGAGACATATTCAAACTTTCTCTGGAATGACTCTGTAACATGGAAAGGGTAAGCAGAATGTGCTGGAGTGCTCATGTCGTTTTGAAGTGCCATTCCTGGGTGGGCTCTGTTCCCCTGAAAAGGCAGAACACTTGGAGACCCATGGCAGAGAGCTAATGAGGGTGAAGTGACTGATGGTAACAATTCCAGAGAACTGCTCAATGCCAGTAGCTCCGACCTTGAACAAAATGGCTGGAACTGGATATGTCTCTTTTCCAGTCTACCCCTACGTCATCTATCTTCCTTCTGAGACTTGAAGACGTTCCTTGGAGGCTGCGTGCAGAGGGCACTGGAAAATTGCTTGGTGATGGTGGTTTGGCTGCATTAGCTTTGTGCTTTTCTACCTTTGGAAGATTGTGACCAAATCATATTGATGTAGAGAGAAAATGCTTTCAGGAAGAAAATGCATGAGGATCATCATGAAAATGCTATGTGAAGAGTCACTAGGACTTTCAATGACTGAATCCCAGCATCAGATATTTCATGCTCATCACTGGGTTTAAGGGGAACACTCCTTGGTAATTAAAAGATTCACTTTCATAGAGAAACTTTTAAATACTTTAATGTGTCAGCAACAGGAAACAATTTTTTGAGAAAGTATATGCCTATGTGAATCAGAAAATAAAGTCAAACTAGTTAATCCTATGAGAAAAAAACTGCATTTAGCATTTGGTAGACCTTAAATCAATTATGCCTTCAGTTCTTTATATTTGTGCTAATGATTGCCTGCATTATCTCATGCTTAGCACTGTGGTAGATAGTACCATAGATCAGCTGAAAAACTGCCCCTCTGCCACCGAGGTTCCATGAATATGGGTCTATAGTACTGTGATCCTAGTAATTACAAGCAACCTAAACCGTTAGAAATGAACTAGTGAAAATTAGCTTATAATGATATATCTAACCACAGATGTCATATTAGGGAATGGGTATTCTCTATTAAAATCAGAATGGATAACTGTGTATTAATTACAGAATTCAACCAATAGTATTAAGTAGAACAAACAAAAAAAATACTAGGAGGGATAAAGTATTATTGGTTGAATTCTGTAATTAATACAGTTATTCAATGTTGATACTTAACTGAAAAAGTGATCTGTTAAATATAAGAGTGGGAATAAGAGAGGGAAGAGATGTGCAATTTGGGACATGCTCAAGCTGACTTGCCCCAAACGGTAGAGTTAGAAACATACCATGGGATTCCAATTCAATCCCATCAAGGTGGCATGTACCAATGCCATCTCACTAGTCCAAGTGATCAATTTCTGTTCACAATTGATCATAATGATAGGACTAAGAGTCAAAGGGATCACATAAACAAGACTAGTGTCTGAAAATACTAACCGATAGAATAAAAAAGGGAGAGAATGATCCAATGCCATCTCACTTTTCAAAGTGATCAGTTTTAGTTCATAGTTGATCATAATGATAGGTCTAAGAGTCAAAGGGATCACAGAAACAAGAATAGTGTCTGCAAATACTGATAGAATCAAAAAAGTAGAGAACAATCCAACATGGGAAGCAAGATACACAGCAGACTCATAGAATGGCAGATGTCCTAAACAGCACTCTGGCCTCAGAATCAGCCCTTAAGGCATTCGGATCCGGCTGAAAAGCCCATGAGAGTATTTCAGGCATGGAAAGCCAAGACACTCTGGCAAAAAAATTAAAAAAAAGATGACCTAAGTGAAAGATCTCTGCAAGTGAGATCCCAGTGGAAAGAACGGGTCATCAAAGAAGGAGGTACCTTTCTCTGAAGGGAGGAGAGAACTTCCACTTTGACTACAACCTTGTCCAAATATGATCAGAGTTGGTGAACACAAAAGGCTTCCATAGCCTTGGCAACTCATGACAAGAGCCTACGGTGATTACTGATGCCATAAACAAGAGTGTCAATTTGTTAAGTCAACAACAGGAGTCACTGTGCACTTACTCCTCATGTAGCATCTCTGACTTTAATGTGCTGTACATTGAGATTTAATGCTATAACTAGTACTCAAACAGTATTTTTCACTTTGTGTTTCTATGTGGATGCAAACTGTTGAAACCTTTACTTAATATATACTAAACTGATCTTCTGTATATAAAGAGAATTGAAAATGAATCTTGATGTGAATGGAAGGGGAGAGAGAGCGGGAAAGGGGAGGGTTACAGGTGGGAGGGAAGTTTTGGGGGGGGAGCCATTGTAATCCATAAGCTGTACTTTGGAAATTTATATTCATTAAATAAAAGTTAAAAAAAAAAATCAGAATGGAGACCTAAGGCTGAAATGATTAGTAGTGCTTTCTCTGAGAAATAGAGTATTCACTTTTAAGAAAAGTATCAAAGAGATCTATAGTAAGTTCAGAAAAATGAAATTCAGAAAATATAATCCTGCTTCTGAAAGAAAAGATAGTAATCTTCCATAATTATTTAATCACTGGAGATTGATTATAGCTTTGTAAATGATGTGGGAAAATTGTGTTATATAACTTGTTCTCATACTACCTATTTTTTTTTTCTGAAACTGGGAAAGTAGATTTTACATAATAAATACAAATGTTTTGATTTCTATAACTTTCTCTCCCTTAATATTATGACTCGAATGTTTAGATGTCCATTGATCTCTTAATTTGATCAGTGTGAGCCCTCCAAATCTATTTACTTCTAAGATTACTGGAAAAAAATCCAGTTTCTGGGTATGGAATTTGAGAACTCAATCCTTTCTCAGGTGTGCCCACAAAATATCTTGTAACCAGGAAAGAAAGACTTTGCTTCATTTACAACCAATCACTGTCCTTGACTTGACTGCACCTTTGCGTAGATGTTTGCTCTGAAGCTGTTAATACCAACATCTAATTATCTATCTGCTCGATATAATATCTGGAATCCAGGACTAAGGAAAGAGTTGAATGTGCAATGCTCCCTGGGATTTGAATGTCATCTATGTCCCTATGCTTCCCGGGCTGTGATTTGGGGTTATGCCTACTTAATAGTTCCCTATGTCATTACAAAGACAAGTCTTCTCTGCATTTGCACTTCATGGAGGGCAGATTTTGGGACAGTGATGCCATGAATTATAGCATATGCTTGTTCTCTGGTAGCCATCCAAGGAGAAGGCTCCTGAAAGAGCCCTTCCCCAATGTAGCTATTTCAAAGCGCTCTATTATCTGTCTGTCATGGGGAGAAGTCAACTTCACCAATCTGGTCACTGAAGAGCGCTACAGGATTAGCGGCTGAATATGTTGCTTCCACTAGAATGAAACGAAAGGTATTTTTGTTTGGGTCGCAAATAGTGGCTTCTTGTTCCCAAAGTTCTAATTTTTTTTATCCTGCTTTCTTTAAAACTGGAGAAACTGAGAATTAAAGGAATAAACTATCTCTATCGTTTATCTCTCCACAATGAATCATCTTGGAAAGATAAAATAATCACCGAGGACTTCCAAGATGGCCCAGCATTCACCTCCTCCTCCTACAGAGGAGAACCCAAACTATAAACAAATAGCCCATCCCAGGGTGAATGCCAAAGGCAGGACAGGGGAGCACAGCAGGGGAGTAACTAAACCTGAAGGGACAGGGAGAGCTGGAATGGCAGCAGAGAGAAAGGAATGGAGACAGCCAGGAACGGAGACCCCAGCCCAGCGCAGCCAGGGGCGGAGACCCCAGCCCAGCGCAGCCAGGGGCGGAGACCCCAGCCCAGAGCAGGAGAAAGGGTAAACAGGACAGCCTCAGAAAGGCCCAACTGTACAATTCCCTTATTACACAATTTAGCTGCAGGAAAACAAAGATTAGTCAAAGTTAAGACATTAAAGGAACAAAACTAATAAGTTTGAGTGTGTGGAATAAATTCCCCAAATTAAAAAATACAGACTGGCTGAATGGATACGAAAAAGTCAATGGTGTATGCTGCCATCAAGAAATTCCCTTCACCAATACAGACACACGCAGACTGAAAGTGAAAGGATGGAAAAAGCATTCCATACAAACAGAAACCAAAACTGAAGACAAGCTAGACTGAAGTCAATTTTAGAGGAAAACTGTAAAAGGGCAAAGAGGGTCACCACTTAATGATCAGAATCAGTTCAAGAAGAAGATATATTGTAAATGTATATATACCTAATGCCAGAGCAACTATTTTTATAAAAGAAATATTAATAAATTTAAATAAGTTCCAATATGATAATAGTGGGGGCTTAATGGATAAATCTTCCAGACAAGAGAGAACTCAACAAACCCCAGTGTTAGATTCATTTGGTCTATTCGCCCTAACAGTTACTTAGAATTCCATCCAACAGCTGCAGAGTGCTGGTTCTTTCCATCACATGAAGCACCCTAAGAGAGCATGTATGAGGTCAAAAAAATGCCTCAAATTCAAAAACTTGACCATGTGATGAGTCTTTCATGACAATGGGATAAAAAATATAAATGGCAAATTAAACTCTAATTATCTAAATACGTGGAGACTGAATAACATGCTCCTGAATAAAGAACAGCGTATTAAAAATCAAAGGCGAAATTAAAATTCCTTGAAACTAGTGAAAGTGGAAACATAACATAAATCTTATACTGCTTTTGCTGTGTTGCATTAAAGGGGAAGTTTATAGCAATGAGCACCCATATTAAAATAAATCCAGAAATATGTCACATAACTTAGCAATGTATCTGCAGGACCTAGAAAAAAAAAACGAAACAAGCTCAAAGTTAGTAGAAAATAAATAATAAAAATTAGAACTAAAGAAAATAGAAGCTAAGAAAATATATTTAATAAAGAATAACAATGATTAAACCATTACTAGAATAAGGCTCAAATTAATAAAATCAGATAAAAAAAGGAGAAATTACAATTGATAGTATAGAAATACAACAGATCATGAGGAATTATGAATAATGTTCCAATAAACTGGAAAATTTAGAAGAATAAATTTCTGGAAATATGCTTTTATTTTTCATAAGTTATGAAGACATGCAAAGCCTGAAGAGATCAATAGCAAGTAATGAAATCAAGTCAGTAATAGAATTCTCCAAACAAAAGCTCAGGGCCAAATGGCTTCACTGCTGAATTTTAGCAAACTTTTAAGAACAAATACTAATTCTTTTTTTTTTTTACTTTTATTTAATGAATATAGATTTCCAAAGTACAGCTTATGGATTACAATGGCTTCCCCCCCATAATGTCCCTCCCACCCGCAACCCTCCCCTTTCCCACTCCCTCTCCCCTTCCATTCACATCAAGATTCATTTTCAATTCTCTTTATATACAGAAGATCAGTTTAGCATACACTAAGTAAAGATTTCAACAGTTTGCTCCCACACAGAAACATAAAGTGAAAAATACTGTTTGAGTACTAGTCATAGCATTAAATCTCAATGTACAGCACACTAAGGACAAAGATCCTACATGAGGAGTAAGTGCACAGTGACTCCTGTTGTTGACTTAACAAATTGACACTCTTGTTTATGGCATCAGTAATCACCCTAGGCTCTTGTCATGAGCTGCCAAGGCTATGGAAGTCCCCTGAGTTCACTGACTCTGATAATTTTTAGACAAGGCCATGGTCAAAGTGGAAGTTCCTTCCTCCCTTCAGAGAAAGGTACCTCCTTCTTTGATGACCCGTTCTTTCCACTGGGATCTCACTCGCGGAGATCTTTCATTTAGGTTTTTTTTAATTTTTTTGCCAGAGTGTCTTGGCTTTCCATGCCTGAAATACTCTCATGGGCATTTCAGCCGGATCTGCATGCCTTAAGGGCTGATTCTGAGGCCAGAGTGCTGTTTAGGACATCTGCCATTCTATGGGTCTGCTGTGTATCTCACTTCCCATGTTGGATCATTCTCTCCCTTTTTTATTCTATCAGCTAGTATTTGCAGACACTATTCTTGTTTCTGTGATCCCTTTGGTTCTTAGTCCTATCATTATGATCAATTGTGAACAGAAATTGATCACTGAGACTAGTGAGATGGCATTGGTACATGCCACCTTGATGGGATTGAAGGAATCCCCTGGCATGTTTCTAACTCTACCGTTTGAGGTAAGTCAGCTTGAGCATGTCCGAATTGCACATCTCTTAGACATAAGAATGAACGGGAAACCTTTCCAAACTCATTCTATGACACCAGCATTACCTTGACTTCAAAACTAGACAAGGACACATCAATATTCCAGTTGAACATAGTCACAAAAATTCTCAACATGGTACTAGCAAGTCACACGAAACACACATCAAATAGATTATTCATCTTGATCGTGTGAAATTTATTCTGGGGTTGCAGCAGTGACTCAATATATGCAAATGAATATACATAATACAGCACAACAGAATGGAGTATAAAATCATAGTCATCCCGATATACAAGAAAAAAAGGATTTGATAAAATATTCAATACCAGTTCATGGTTTAAAAAAAGGAAAAAAGAAAAAAAAAACTTTGATCAATAGAAGTACAGAACTAACAGACCTTAACATAATAAAGGCTCTATATGACTTTATTGAAAGGGAACTGAAAGCGTTTCCTCTAAGATCTGGAAATAGACAAGGATGTTCACTGCTATTCAATTTTTTACTGCAACATTTAGCTAGAACAAAAAGGCACGAGAAAGAAATAAAAGGCATACAAATAGGAAAAGACAAAATCAGACTTACAGATGACATGGTTCTATACTTAGTGAAGAACACCATCGAGTGACTGTTAGAACTGTGAAAGACAAATAGTCATTACTGGAGGTCGGGAGAGGTGGAGGAAGATTGGATAGTGATCCCAACACATAATAGGTTCTGGTATTTTGTAGCAGTGGGTGAATGCAGCTGATGATGATGGATTAGCTCTGTATAAAGAACAGGATTGGGGGAGCTGACGCAAACATAAGATGAGGAAATGGAAAGGTTCGCTGCCTGGTCTGATCAGCTTGTACTGTGTGTTTTGAAAGGCTCACTCTGCATAAAAATGTGCAAGTATTACATGTTAATCTAAAATTTAAAAGTTTGTACCAAAATAAACACTTTAATCCCTTCCCCCACCAAAGAAAGAATCATTGATTTCCCAACCTTGTAGATAACTGATTTTTTGTGATCTTCAATATGAAGAACTAAAAAAATCTGGCCTTAAGTGGGATTATGTTGAAAATCCAACACGTCTGATTTAGATGTGGTGTACTTCTAAAAGACATTAAGAAGAAATATTTTATGTCTTATAAATGAGCAGGATTTTTAACTAGGTCCTACACATTATTAAAACCAGCAATGGCTAGGTAATGACAAATAGGGACAAATATTTAAACTTTGTGTGGAAGATGCACTTGATGAAGGCTTTTGAGAGTCATGGAAGATCTTGTAATCAGTCATGTGATGCTGTTTCTCAATCTCTTAGCACTATCAGCCCAAAATGTCTAACAATTTTTGAAGCTTGTGGCCCATGTGTACCTTAGGGGACAAAGTAGTCTCGGTTGAGAATCTCTGATCTAACCATACTAGGACCTAGAAGCCTCTGGGAATTTTTAAGGAAGCAAATCTATGATGAGACTAAATGGAAGATTAATCTGTTATCTATAGCACAGTGGGTTACTTAACCTTTAAAATCTATTTACGGGGCCAGCGCCATGGCTCACTTAGTTAATCCTCTGCCTATGGCACCAGCATCCCATAAGGGTGCCAGATTCTGTCCCGGTTGTTCCTCTTCCAGTCCAGCTCTCTGCTGTGGCCCGGGAGGGCAGTGGGAGATAGTCAAGTGCTTGGGCCCTGCACCCGCAAGGGAGACCAGGAAGAAGTTCCTGGCTTTGGATCAGCACAGCAAGGGCCGTGGCGGCCATTTGGGGAGTGAACCAATGGAAAGAAGACCTTTCTCTCTCTCTCTCTCACTGTCTATAACTCTACCTGTCAAAAAACCTATTTACATGAAAATTTAATGCTTTAAATGTCAAAAGAAAGAGGTTAAGATTTGAGAGACGGATGAAGAGAGGAAGAGACATATTCTAATTTTTTAGGTCACTCCGTAAGTGGGTGCAATGACCAGAGCTCGGCCAGCCTGAGCCAGGATCTGGGAACTCAACGGGGGTCTCCCACATGGGTGGTAGGCTCCCAAGTTCTTGGGCCATTCTCTGCTGCTTCCCCTGGCAGGATCAGAAGCAGAGTAGCTGAAATTTGAACAAGTGCCTATTTTGGATGCACAGATTTCTGGGCCCCACAACTAGAGTTGCTGGTGCAGTAGGTACGAGTGGAGGCCAGGGAACTGGCCTTCTCCTAAGCTGCTGGTGACACTGCTGCATAGACCTCAGAGTCTGAGAATTGACACTAGAGTATTTTGTGATGAGCCCAGCATTAGTTGCAATGGGATCATGCGTGTGAGCTGCCCTGAAGAATATGAATAGGAGGGAGGTCAAGACTGAGCCAAGATGGTTTCAGACACAGGGCCAGAAGTGAGGACCAATGTGGCTTGTAAGATTAGTTTTTCACATTCTTAAACTATTCTAGAAGCATGTGATAGTGTGTCTATGTTAGACATGGCATGGGCTTTCAATTTGATACATATAAAACTCCCTTGTTTTTGTAGGCATGAAATCAAAAATATTAGGAAGAAACATTTATTGATCATAGTGTATTTTATGTTTACATTTTTTAATTGACAAATGTTTATGGGGTAAATGTGATTCTGATACATGCATACATGTAAATGATTAATTTACCCTAGCAACATAATTAATTTACCTCACATATTTATACCTTTTTAATGGTATGTTTAACTCTACCCTCTTAGCAGTTTTAAAATCAATTATGTGGGGCATTTTGAGAAGCTCGTGAGCTTTGCATATTATAAAAGTGTGCATAGATTTCAAATTTTTTGTACCAGAATAAACTCATAGTAACTTTATAGCACATGTGACTATGATGTGGTTTGAGGCACTAAGAAAGACATTTTGTGAAGGGCCACTATCAGAGCACCATGAATTCTGAAATTGAAGCAACAATTATGGTGTAGCCTGGGCAAACCAATGGTGAAATAACTGATGTTCTCTGAAAAGTTTATGGAGATGACACCCCAAAGAAATCAGCTTACAAACTAATATCCTTTCCTAAAATTTTGATTTACAAGAAATACCTGTACATCTTATGGAGTAGAATCCAATGTCTCACACATTAATACAGTGTAAAATGATCAAGTCAGCGAACTAGTATTCCCATTTCCTCATCTTGCCTGCCAGCTCTTCTCCAGCTTTTCCTGGGGTATGTGATACAGAAGGGACAAGACAATGTTCAGAGGAAGCCCACAGTGGCAGACCATCCACTTCCATTTGACAGGAAAAAAAAACCAAAAAACAAAAACCTCATGCTCAATTGAACAGGATCAGTGACTTGTAGCAAAAAAGTGGCCAATGCCACAGACACCTCAGTTGGTTCAACTTACATGATTCTGAGTGAAAAAATGGAGTACAACTTCTTGATGGGTGCCAAAACTGTTGTGCCCAGATCTGCGGGTAAGAGTGGTCACCGTGCCCTTACTCCCCTTGTAGGACCTCTGTCCTTAATGAGTTGTACTATGAGAATTAATGGCAAAACTTGTTCTCAAATAGTACTTTTTACATTGTGTATATGTGTGCAAACGGTTGAAATCTTTACTCAGTAAAGAGTTGGTCTTATGTATATAAAGTTAATTAAAAATTAATCTTAAAGAATGAGATGGGAGAGGGAGTAGGAAGTGGGATGAGAGTGGGGGAGGGAGGGTGAGTATGGGGGAGAAAAAACCACTATATTCCTAAAGTTGTACCTGTGACAATTGTATCCATTAAATAAAAGCTTTAAAAATATGGAGAAAATGTAAAGTTGCTTTCAATAGACATCTTAAATGAGTGGTATCAAGAGCCTAAAGCATTTCCTCATATAACTGGAACAAGAGGTAAAACACAGCTGTGTCAGAAGGATCCTGAAGACAAAGCCCAAAGTGGTAGCTACCAAGAAAGAAGTGGTCCACTTGAGGCCAAAGCAGACCAGGCGAAGATGGCAAAGATTGCAGCAGCAGGGTTTTGGGAGGCGCTAGGTATTTTTGCTTCCTGACTCTCTGGAGGTCCACAGAATGATGGTGTCTGCTCCTGAGAAAGTCAGCTAAAGCTTTAGCAGAAAACCATCTGGGAAGGCCTCCCCAGAGAGTCATCCTCCACCACAACAGGGCTCCTGTTCACTCTGCTCATCAAAAAATGGCAGCTGAAGAAGACCTTTGATGGGACATCGTCAGGCTCCAATCTGACAGTCCTGATCTGGCTCAGTCTGACTTTCTGTATTCTAATCTTTAAAAATCTTGATGTCTTTTCTCTCCAGTTAATAACATAAAAATAACTGCATGACGTAATTCACCGGGCATGACTTCCCTAGTGGTGGACTGCCTGACTGTTACTGTCACTCAGACGGGTCTTGAACTTGATGGAGTTTATGCTGAGAAGCACATACATTCATATGTCTAACTTTTTAATCACCTCATGTTAGTAACTATTCTCACAACACCGCACAACAGCTCTCCATGGCTGACTTGTCTAATTGAAGCTTTTTGCCCTTTGACCAACGTCTCGCCATTTTCTTCCTCCCCTCACTGGCACTGGCCAGCCACCAGCAACTACTGTTTTTCTACTTTGATTCTGATAGATTCTACACATAAGTGACTTCATGTAATATTTCTTTCTGAGCTTGGCTTGTTTCATTAAGCAAAATGTCCTTCTCATTCATCCTTGATACTGTAAATGACATGATTTTCTTTGTAAAGGGAGAATGGCATTCCCCATTGGATCATTTTTTGAAATTGTCTACATATTTGTATTTTCTAACTCTGCTGAGTAAAGGATTTGGGTTTATTTTATCTTATTACACAGGCCAATACCTGGAAAGCCCACATTGGTCAGCCATTTTCCCTAAGACTTGGTTCTCTAGTATCTAATAGTCTTACATTCCATGTACAGCTCTGAACGTTCTTACACAATCATGACTTTCTGAAAATATAACACATGCCTTTCCAATATTTCCACTTTCACATTCATGGGAATTTTGGCCATATATTATCAAGCTGAAACAATGTCCCCAAATCAGATATATTGAATTATAAACAGTCCTTGGAAGTGACTTCAGTGTTTGTGCCATCAAATAGACTTTTTATCGCAGGTGACAAATGGTCCTGTCAGGCTCAATAGTTTGAAAACCTACAACTAGCGATGGCAAGACCTGAGATTTGAATCCAGGTCATCTTAGGTGTAATAAAGTATTTTTATCTCTCTCTCAACTTGGTCTTGTTAGGTGACAAAATTAACTGCATAATTGGATGTTATGTTAGTTACTACTGGAAAATAATTCCTAAAAATGTTCTGTAGCTCCTAACCTGGGCTGGATGCTTCCTGAGAGGAGTTAGACCTCTTGTTTCCATCTGCCAGGGCAGCCTCTGTGTGTCCTGAGTTATGTCACATCACCATTGGAGAAGACAAATAATGGGCCCATTCTCTGAAATGCCTGGGTTGTGGGAGAGGACCTTAAGGGTGGGAGAACTTAGAATTTTTTCTATTCGTAGATGCACAATCTTCATCAACCTTCCCGTTAGAATGTGCCCTTGGAAAGCTCCCTTCGCTTGTACCCTTTCGATATGTGATAACTGCCTTGCAATTCTCCACAAGGTTAATTTTACAATTTAAGAGCATTCTATTAAGTTATTTCAGAGCACATCACGCTGTCTCGGGAATAATGGTGCTTTGTCTTTATGAAGAGCTTTCCTCACGCGGGACCGTAGCTCCTCGGGTCCTGTGGAACAAGCATTCCACTTGTGTGTCTGACAGGGAATCCTTTACATATGATCAAATACTACTTAGCTTCCTCACTGTCTTAATTTGAAAGCGAAGCATTTCCACTAAATCTATCATGATTTTTTTTTCCCACATGAATATGAAACTTGGGTGCTTGTGGCAATTAGGGAGGTTGCTTTTTTAACATCGAATCATACTCTCCATTTTTGAAATTCAATAATAGAAACATTTTCCCTTGCACCTCTGATTATCTTGTTCTCTCAACCATTATGTGAACTTCTTAAAATGCACTTTCTTGAGACGAATCCTATAAAAACGCTATATCAGTGTGTCATAAAACAATGTGGTTCCATGTGGTGGAGAGAACAAAGTCCTTTTCCAGCTCTTTGCTTCATTAAACAGTCTGAAGGGCCTGTCTAAAGGGCAAGGCCTTGAATGGTGAGGTTATCACAACGGAAACCTCAGCCTTAAGGAACCTGCTTCAGCAAAGAGACCCCTGGGTGTCTGTGTGCAGACGATAAAGAACAAAAGCTGCAGCCCATTCAAACGGGAGGCAGTCGCCCAGCCGGGTTTCACCATGAAGCCCCAGACTGTGCTTGAAGCACAACGGAACTGAAGAAGTCGTTCACTCCAGCGTTGTAGCAGCCTTAGAGAACAAATCGCTTCCGACCGCGGGCACGGGTTTGAGAGCAGAAGCATGATGGTAATTAGTCCGCATGTACATAATGCAAATAAACGAAGGCGATCTGCTTGATGACAGGTGCAGGTAATGGGGTGGCTAGTACTTTTCAAGTGTCTTTTATTCTTGGCTATGTCCTTGATATTAATAAAGTAAGCTATTGGGTTATTAAGTGACACAAGAATAATCATTGGTACTAAACATGTCCCCATTTCACCGTTTTAACAAATATGAGCTTTTGGAATTCTGTTCCAAGCATGCAATAGAAGATAAGAAATTGTTATTCACCTTTTTATAGGTAGACATTTGCTAAATTAACACAAATCACAAAATCTTTTGCTATTCCATTAGGAAGACAGACAGAAATATTTACAGAGTATAATGTCCCAAGCAGAACTGTTGTGAAATATTGAAACCTATGATAGTAAATAGAGAAACACTAGAAACACTTTGAATGGGGAAAACCTGATGCACATCTGAACTTTTCCAGTTCCTCCAGCAAACAAAACTGGTACGTGGGAAGTGACTGACTATATAACCAATGATTTTCTTACTCATGGGGAGATTGCCTTATCCTTTTTTGTTATTAAAGTTTTAAACAATTTCTCAGAACTTTCCTTTTTGCTTATAATGATCAGAGCAAGACTTGGATCCACTTCACCACTAGTGGCTCCTTCCCAATTATTGTGGGTCATGGAAGTAAAGGCAGGAGCCACCACATCCCCAGGTACTGAATCTTCTCTCGCTAAGTGCTCTCC
The DNA here is from genome assembly GCF_051225735.1 of Oryctolagus cuniculus. NCBI lineage: Eukaryota > Metazoa > Chordata > Mammalia > Lagomorpha > Leporidae > Oryctolagus > Oryctolagus cuniculus. The sequence continues at coordinate 5,388,255 of NC_142875.1, read as the reverse complement.
AGAAGCACACAGTACATTTGAGGGGGAGAAAAGTTTAAGTCTTGATCATGTACATAACTCTTCAAAATAGAAAATTTGCTCTTTCTTGGTGGTAAAGAGTTACATGTTAGGTGTTACTGGATAAAGAACTGATGAGATATTTGTATATATGCATACACATATATAGATAGCATGGAAATACTGCTCAGCCATAAAAATTGAAATCCCATCTTTTGCAACAAAATGGATGCAATTGGAAACCATTATACTTAGTGAAATAAGTCAGTCCCAAATGGACAAATATCATATGTTCTCTGATCTATACCAAAGATGTTATGTATAGGAGTGAACTTGACATTTTGGGTTTGACCATTTACAGTGCTTGTCTCTACTGTTGAACAATTTTCTTTTTTGTTACTGTTTGTTGAACTCTTTCCTTTAGTGTTGGGTGAATCTTACGAGTATAAGGTAAACCAAAAGATGTAAAAATTAAGAGGGAATTAGAGAAGGAGGGGGAGGAAAGGGTGGGAAATATCACTATGTTCCTAAATCTGTATATATGAAATACACGAAATTTGTTCACCTTAAATAAAATACATACATATACATTTTTAAAAAGACACATATGATAAACATTGTTTGCTTGATGCACCTCAAAAGCATTCTACTTGTGCTAAACTCTTAAGTGAACTGAGTGAACCCAGGCAAGTACACTAATTTTTAAAGCTCTTTTCAACCCCTTGGGTCATTCCCGCTTCAAATTGCCCTATGACTGAGAGCAAATTGAATTGAAATGGAATGCCTAGCAGGCATAATTTCCTCCACCTTTATAAAGAAGTATTGTCAGCCAGCATCTGAGAGCCAATCCTATCGCTCCCGGAACAGCTACGCTTACAAACTGACACCCTCACTTCCAGGTTAGACAGAGTTGAGATACAGGCCAATCATCTGGACCTGTATCGCCTGCACTGACCCCCTGAATAGTGTATTCTTTAAGCCAAACCCTGATCTATCTAAAACGCCGTTTTCAGTCTTACATATTTGACTAACCATGAGGAAGTTCTCACTCTGATGCTGGGTTCAAGCCCTGTCGGTGGCCCAGATGTCCACGGTTGAGATCTTTGTCCATGTTGCTGTACCTTTATGTGCTCTTATTGACTTGGGAATCTCCTGTGAGTAAGAACCCAGTTCTGGTGTTTCTCACTTTGGACAACTAGCCCCACAGAGACTCCGCGCTGATAGCTAGAATCTGATGTGGCACCTCTTTAGGAGCTCAGAAATCCAGCTGGGTTCTTTGAGGTCATGACTCGCTCTCTCTTCATCTACCATATGGTCACCCTCCTAAAACCATCATTCTGTAGAGGGTGGATGGGAGAAGGTAGAAATGTTAAACCTGAGCACAATTATAATGAGGTCATAAGGCTACTCATTACCATGGTGACTGGCACAGAGCTAGGGACAGCCAAGCAATCGCATGCTGAATGGAAATGGGTGTCTATACTACCATTTTGGAGTTCATTTAGCTGGCAGCTCTGTGGATCTCAGAGCAGGACGCTGCCATGTGACCTCTTCCTACCTTCCCCTTTGTTGTAAAAACAATCAACCATAATGTGTTTGCTTTGCCTTACTATTCCCAGTAGCAAAAACCAATCAATCTTGGCTCACTGGGATGTGATCTATGATATAGTCCAGTATCGATTCCCAGAAAAACTGAACTTAAAGTGAAAAGATAGGCAATATCTATTTGATTTCTTTTATAGTGTTTTTCTCCATTACTTCCCCTCTTCCTCACTGGGCTCATTATCTGATTACTCTTTTCTTTGCAGCCTAAGGCATGTACACTGCCACTTATTCCACTGTTTCATTGCATTATACTTTTTATATTTCATTAACAATGGTAATAAAATTGACACCCAATTTATGCATCCATGCTGAGACTGTGTCTGAGATGTTTGATAGGTTCCTGTCAGCCAAATGAAATATGCTGTTTGACAAAATCCTCTTTGTGATATATGACACTTAGATTTGCTACTGCACATTTCTTCATCACTAAAATGTAATTTATATTGTATTTTTCATCATCGAAATAAAACACAGAACAAATCCTCCTCACTATATATCTTGATCTTTCACCATATTAATGATCTTTTAAGGCTGAGAAGAGTGACTGCTAATAACTGCTCTGTACAGATTATACTAAGGTAATAAATACTTTTAAGATTATGTAATGCTGACTTCCTTCCCACCTGAAGTTATATGAAGCTAAAGATGAGAATGCACCAAGACAGGATTTTCAGGACTTACACATGGTTGATGGGTAATCCTATCAAATGCATATGCTATTTACATACTGCAAAGGCTACACTGCCTTTCACTTCCCACTCACACACCTGCTGTTCTTTCCCACTACCCTGCCATCATATTGAATGCTGTTCCCCCAAATTTCTTTGCTCAGTTATCAAAACGTTGGCTTTTATCCTGGTTGCACTTGTACCTAAGAGAGCTTCCTTATCTCTGTCGTTACTTAATGAGCTGTGCAGACCTCCAGTGAAACATCTCCCTTTCTTAGAAACCTTCCTAGCTCCTGCGTAGAGAATTGAGTACTCCTGTTTTTTTTTTCCAGACTCCTATAGTGGGATTTACTACAGGAGTCTGATGAAAGAATGGAGAGAAATGGAATGATAATCTTTTTTAAAGATTTATTCATTTGAAAGGCAGAGTTACAGAGAAGCAGAGAGAGAGATCAATCTTCCATCTGCTTGTTCACTCCCCAGATGGCCACAATGGCTAGAGCTGGGCTGATCAGGAGCCAGGAGCCTCCTCCAGGTCTCCCACATGAGTGCAGATGACCCAAGCACTTGAGCCATCTTCCACTGCTTTCCCAGGCCACAGCAAAGAGCTGGGTTGGAAGTGCAGCAGCCAGGACTCAAATCCGATTCCACACGGGATGCCTGCACTGCAGTTATAGCATCACAGCCACAGCACAGCGCTGGCCCTGACGAACATAGTGTAAAGGAAGGAGCCAACAGCACTAGAATTAACTTCTAAGATAGTTGCTGGGTCTTAACTTCATTAGATATGTTTAGTTATTGAATTTCTGCTGCTCATCAAAATGGCTAAAATTGTGGACGAAAGGTTTTTGCTTGAATCTTGTTTTCTCTCCTTTCCAGAGGAATAATGAAGTCTTTGACTTGGGTGTTACCGTATCTCCAGCCTACAGTACTCATAGCACCGGGCTTAATTCACAGTTGATGCAATGAGCACTTTAAAACTGTATACCTAAGGAGCTCAAACATCTCAGTGATGCTAAAACTCATGTTTTCCTCACCCCGGAGTCCTTCAAGATTAGCCTGTAGCCATCCTTGGTCTTTTTCCAGAAGAGCACAACACAAGACCAAATGTATACCCAACAGGTAAAAATACCAAGTTACACAAGGGTATTTCAAAAGGTTTATGGGAAAATTTAATTTTAAAATTAGGCTTATTTTGCCATGAAGAAATGTTAAAGTTCATGCATATGAGGCTTATAGAAAATGCATATTATGAAAATCTATGCATGTATTTCAAAATTTTTGCACAAAAAGGTCTTTTTTTTCTTTTATTTGACAGAGTTATAGATACAGAAAGGTCTTCCAAATGGTTGCCACAGCTGCAACTGCACTAATCCGAAGCCAGGAGCCAGGTGCCTCCTTCCGGTCTCCAATGCGGGTGCAGGGACCCAAGCACTTGAGCCATCCTCCATTGCCTTCCCAGGCCACAGCAGAGAGCTGGCCTGGAAGAGGAGCCACCGGGACTAGAACCTGGTGCCCATATGGGATGCCAGTGCTGCAGGCAGAGGATTAACCAAGTGAGCCACAGCACCAGCCCCACAAAAACATCTTGATTCCACTTACCCCAAATTCTTTGAAGGATCTTCATCTTTTAGCAAAATATAAGTGCAAATAATTTTCTAGTAACTACTAATATTTCCAGCAGAAATTCAGATACTTGGGATATAAGGATTAAAGTCACAGTCTTTGCTGGAAACCCTTACAGGGAATTGCCTTTCTGTAGTCGCTGAAAAATGTGGATCGCTTCAGTCGTTTGTACTATGGAATATAATGAAAATTAGGAATGTCGGGGAAGTTCTCAGCAAAACAGTTCTATGACAGATAAACTGAAAATTCCAATTTTGAGGAGACATTTCGGCACAGTGGGTCATGCCATCAGCTGTGATGATAGCATTCCATATGAGTGCAGGTTCTAGTCCTCGTTGCTCTACTTCAATCCAGCCATCCGATTGTGTGCCCAGGAAGGAAGTGGGAGATAGCCCAGGTACTTGGGAGCCCTGCCACTCACGTGATAGATCTGGATGGAGTTCCAGGCCTCTGGCTTCTGAATGGCCATTCCCTAATGGTTGTGGCCTTTGGGGGACTAAACCAGATGAAAGATCTCTCTGCCTCTCCCATCTCTGTAAGTCTGCCTTTGAAAAATTTTTAAAGATTTATGTATTTAAATTTCAACAGTGATGTCACAAAACAAATGTATTGAATGATCTCACTTTAAATCCTCAGGATTTTTGACCTACTTGACAATGTTTGCTTAACATATAGTCATGGCCAAATTCTGCCAAGTTGCAAACTTAAGATTTTAATTCTTTTCCATATGAGGAATTAATATTGAGGCTGTTTATTGAGTTATGTGAACATACTAAAAACAAGATTATTTATAGGAAGATATCATTTACTTCAATTTCATTTGTAATGTCAATGTAATTTTTGGAGAGAAAATGCAAAAGTTTTAGAAAAAGTTAATTAAGCATTGGTACTAAAGTTGACTTCTTTGAGGAAACCATGTGATGACTGTCATTTAAAGGCTAAATATCAGTTCACCTTGGTAAAGTCTCGCACAACTACAGGAACTCTGCAGCTTGCAGGTCTGTTCTTTGCTGGAGGGGTCTGAAGTGACTTTCTCTGCCATGAGTGTCGTTCTGTTCACCATGTTTAGTCTGGAGCTGTCTTTAGCTTCCTGTCCTGCACCGTTATTCCCCTCTGAGAGTGGAATCTCACCCTGGACTTCGGGCTGGCCTGGTCAACCCCCTCTCCACAGGGATTGGTTTGTTGCCCATTTCTCCAGTCACTCATTGCTTAACATCACAGTTCTGGGGCAAAAACCTTGGGGACGCACAATTACATCTTCTCTGTTGTCTTACTCAAGCCCAGTGTTTCATCTAGTGTGGAGTAGATGACAGTGTCAGCATCTGGAAGAGTGCGTTAAGTCTCTTCCACACCAAAAACAAAGATTGCCTCCAACGTATATGCCATAGTCATTCTCACTGCCTCTGTCCATGTCCAAGTGGCAACAGTCCTATGCATCTCTTAGAAGGAAGCTTCAGACAGTTAATGGGAAATGGAATTAAAAGATAAAAATAGCAATGAGTGAAACAGACATTTTGAGATTGGATTGTTTCTAGCCCTTGTCTATGCTCCCAGGAATACTGGTTTTCCTGCATAGTACTTGTTGTTCTTTATTTAGGGGAGGATTAAGCTTGTCATTTAAAGTAAATTGAAAATACTTCGTTGTAAAAATTGAGGAAGAGGGAAAGCATGAGAGGAAGAGCAGGGTGGGAAGTATAATTACATTTTTAAGATTTATTTATTTGAAAGTAAGAGTTACACAGGCAGAAGGAGAGGCAGAGAGAGGGGGGAGAGGGGGGAGGGAGGAAAAGGGAGGGAGAAAGGGGAGGTCAGTCAGTCAGTCTTCCATCCGCTGGTTCACTCCCCAGATGGCCACAGTGGTTGGAGCTGCGCTGATCCAAAGCCAGGAGCCAGGAGCTGCTTCTGGGTCTCCCATGCGGGTACATGGGCTCAAGGACTTGGACCATTTTCTGCTGCTTTCCCAGGCCATAGCAGAGAGCTGGATCAAAAGTGGAGCAGCCGGACTCGAACCAGTGCTCATGTGGGATGCCTGCACTGTAGGCGGCAGCTTTACCTGCTACGCCATGCTGCCAGTCCCTGATTACATTCTTAAAACTGCATATATGAAAAACATGAAATTTGTTCCCTTTGTATAAATAAATGATAAAAATAAAAATGCAAACTATTTCTCAAGATAAATTCTATCAGTTTCAAGGCACATGTGTAGGCAATGATACCAGTCATTTAGGAAACCCCTAACAAACTGACCCAAGGCACTTAATTATGTTGATTCTGTATTTTTCACATTACCAGCTGAAGAAAACTCAATGTCCTTTCATGACTTCTTAAGATTAAAAAGATAAAAGAAACCAAACTGAGGCTATAAAGTGTCCCCAGTGAAACTCACAAAGTAGTATAGGTACAGAGAGAGCTTTTGAAGTACAGACTGCATCAATAATGGGTTGAGCCTGATGCCTCGGGAAGTAGAGACTGGGCATTCACCTTGTCCTGGGGAAAACTTTCCTAGATGTTTTGCTGCCAAAGATTTGTTTTACTTTCTCAAAACGCTTGACAAATAAGCAGAGGTTACCATCTTTGGCCCTCCAGAAAGTCGTCAAACATATCTTGAATACCCCCTAGAAAACTGCTGCTATTGACTAACGAGTTTTTGCACCAAGAGGACCTCTTCCCCTTCTTGAAGGACAATGATTTGATGGTTCTTTGTCTTCAGGATCATGTGGCGAAGCCATGTTTCACCTCCTGTTTCAGTTGTTTGAAAAATGCTTCAGGCTCGGGATAACTCGTGTACAGACTCCACTGAAGGTACTTCTCTAGTTGGCAGAGGATCTGGGGCAACAGCTTTGGGATCCGCTGAGCAGAACATTACTCCATTCCCACGTTTCGACCAGAATTGTGTAATCTAAATGTCTATGGTATTGCCTGTTTTTTCCAACGCTGGTCGTTAATCTTGTTTATGCACTAAATGAAGACTAAGTTTTACCTTGCAGATTGATACAAGTTTCACCTTGAACATCATCTCGCCCCTCTCAAATGAGTTATCTATTTGTAAACTGCAGGTTTCCTTGGGCAATTGCACTCACAAACTTTTCATAATGTTTCAGGAATTCACCTCTCTTCCACCCAAGCTTCATCTTAAATTTGATGTATGCCCCTGCTTCAATTTTGGCAGAATTCATGTTGCTCTGATCGGGGCTTTTTTGAAATTGATCTCTTACCCTTCTTAGTGCCTCAAACTAACATCAAACTAATATCATTGAGATTCAGTTTATCATTGGTGAAATACAGAAGCTAATACTGGATATATTGTAACAAGTTAGTGTGTTTAGTTTGGTGCAAAAAATGGAATCAATGCATTTTTTCATAATGTATATTTTCTTTGAAATTTCTAGACACCCACAGGAAAAACACCAAGCATTTCCTTATGCTTAGGATTCCTCCCTTATGTCCTTCTGCCAAATTGGTCTTCTCACACATAGGGCTAATAAACATTGAAATCCATGTTGTGCCATAGTTTGGGAAACTGATTTGGGTTGCTGGCTCTCTACCTCAGGCCTTGCCTCTTCAGTCACAGCCCAGAGCCCACTTGGCTTAGTGATGTCTCCCACCATAGCCCACACAGTCTGGGGCCCTCATGATTATTTCTGGACCTGGATCTACCTCATCTGAGTGTCTTCCAGGTTCCACAAGGCTCTCTGGGGAGGTGAATACTTCTCCCATGCAAGGAGAAACACTACAGGTGAGAGCGAGTAGAAAAAACGTTGAGACTAAATTAATTAACCTTGTAATATCAATTTCTTCATATGATTAGAAAGCTAATCATAAAAGCTTGGGCATTGTTATCTAATAAAGTATTGTAAGCAAAATTGCTGTAAAGTGAATTAGGCTCATAATACCCAGCTTCTACCATGACCTTCACGTGAAGGACTCCACAACTCTTTCAGGCCATCACAAACTATTCAATATGGGATTGAAATATTTTTAAAAATTAATCTGTAGGATCAAATCTCAATGATTAAAATGCTTTTAGCTGATAGTTATGCAAAGTTATAAAATCTTCACTTGAATACTTAACAATTAGGGCAAAAAATTCACAATTGTCCTATCTTTGTATTGACCTAATCACAGAATAGAAATCCTTATTTTTTAGGTAGTCTGTTTTCGTCCCACAACAGCAAAGAACAATTACTTCATTCTTTTTGTTCCTGCTCTCTTAGCAGAAGTGAAAATACCTCGATGTGTACTGAATTGTAGCTGACAGAACAAACATGGAAATAAGCTCCAGTTCTTGCTACTGCGTACCCTCATATCACAACATGGAACATGTAAAGCCAGTCATATTCCAAATGTGCCCAATTTCTCACATGGACAAGAAATTGTGGTTGAGTTAGGCCAGGCTATCATGGGGTGTTGATCGCTATCCTTTTAAAACGGAAGCCCATGTTCCAAGAGCACTGACCAAAAGCTCGTGGGAGAGAAAAGTGCGTGTTTGAGTGGAGAGTTTATGCTTGACAACATGCTAGTTTGTACATAAGTCAGCCTCACATCTTCAGTTTGTCATTGGTAAACTACAGAAGCTAATATCAATATATTAAATAACTACCACAAGATTACCCAAGTAGCTATAAAATGTTACACAGAGTTGAACTGGACAAGTTGGTATCTATAGGCAATGTCTGTCTTTAGGACTGTGCTGCTGTGATTTATTTTTATTTTTTCATTTTTTTTAAAGGAGAAGCTAGCTTTTTCTTTTAAGATTTATTTTTTATTTGAAAGTCAGAATTACACGGGGAAGGAGGAGGGGGAGGGAGGAAGGGGGAAGTGGGGAGGTCTTCCATTCGATGGTTCACTCTTCAAATGGCTGCAATGGCCAGAGGTGCACTGATCTGAAGCCAGGAGCTTCTCCTGGGTCTCCCACACAGGTGCAAGGGCCCAAGGACTTGGGCAATCTTGTACTGCTTTCCCAGGCCATATCAGAGAGCTGGATCAGATGTGGAGCAGCAGGGACTCAAACTGGTGCCCATATGGGATGCTGGCGCTTCAGGACAAGGCGGTAACCCACTGTGCCACAGCGCCGGCCCCACTGCTGTCATTTCTTCCCCAGTGTTTCCTTACATCCAAAATTGAATCCTAAAATCCTGTCATCTATGCAAGTACTTCTTTGCTGACCTCAAACATCCTTCAAACTCCAAACCAACTGTCTTGCTGTCAGTTTTTGTTCTCTGACCATGAGGCAGCATACCATTGGCCTCACTTCAAATCGACTTGCATTAGCACCCAAGAAAATGTTTTCCTTCCTGTTATCCTATTTCTTCAGTCACTCCTATTGTGGCTTCCACATTATTCTGTGTCCTAACATGGTCACACTCCAGAACTCGACACTGAAAACCATTCTTTTCCCTTATAAACTCAACACTGAAAACGATTCTTCTCCCTTGTAATTTCTTCCTTGACAATGCAATCCCACAGGGTCCATCACCTGATTTGTATAGATAACTCCATGAGTCAACCTGGCATCATTTCCTTTCAGTTTTTCTCTGCCTGGATGCCCTCTTATGTCTGCTGTTTGCTTCAGGATATTTTTCAGTGTTTTGAGGTAAAATCTCATTATGAGCATAATGCCGTCTTCGCTTTCCTGTGGACCCTCACCATTCTGTGACTTATCCTAAACTCATTTACACATTTGGCTCACCTTTAACTATTAGACACTATTTGGCAAATGTCAGTAAAACTTGGTTACTCATCTAGCTTTGGAGTAAGCAAATCACTGTCTGTTGATCAATCTGGTCTACTGCTTGTTTTTGAAAATGAACTTGTATTGGAACACAGTCATGGTCATTGGTTGCATGTTGTCTATAGCTGCTTTCCTATTGGGACAATAGAATTAAATAGTGCCAGCAGAGACAATATGGACACACATACATTTATATCTCCAACCTGTCCTTTTGTAGAGAAGGTTTATAATACCAGATCTTCCTCCTTGTTCCAAAGTTTATTTTGAATGGTCATGCTATCGTTCTTATTTGTTAAACTGTAACTATTCTGTTCATCTTCACATCTTCATTAATAATCATACAAAACTTCCATACACTTCTTTCTGAGTTTCCCATATTCTATTCTCTTTTTTAAGATTCACTTAGATATTTGACAGTAGAACATCATAGATGGAGAGACAAGGAACCGGGAACTCCATCCGGGTCTCCCACACGGGTGACAGGGCCCCAGGCACTTGGGCTATCATCTGTGGCCTTCCCAATTCATTAGCAGGAAATGGGATCAGAAGTGTGGAACTGCCAAGAGGTGAAATGGCACTCTGATATGGGATGCCAATGTTACAAATAGCTACTTAATCTGCTATGCCACAATGCCAGCTTCACATTCTTCTATTTTCTAATACCCCTCATAGTAAAGCATACCACAGTTACAAAAACCCTTCAACTAATTCTCTACTTTAGTACTTTTGCCCCCTTACCGTACAATGTATTCTTTATTTTTTCCGATGCCACATAGTCAGAAGACTTCAGGAGTCACTTCAAACAAGAGACCTACTTTGTGGTACGGTAATATTATGTAATACTTGATTTCTAAAAGCTTTAGCCACCCCTGAACTATTTGGACATTAACACCTAATATAATGGGGCAAGCCTAAATAATCTATGTCAACAGGTAACAGACTTGTCTAAAAACATTCTTGTCGTGGAGGGCTGAAATTATAATCCAAATCTTAGTTATCATAGAAAGCTTTCCTTCCTACTTATCCTCATTCACACCCTTCCCCTGTTTGACCTCAGTATAGTCTCTAAAGGTTTCCTATTATCACAAATGAACCCTGGAGTTTTGCAAAACATTCCACCTCCCACCTTTGCATTCTTTCAGCCTTTGTACCTGCATATCGTGCCCCTCTCTGCTCCATTCCTGCACAGACCACCTCAAAATCTCTTCCTCTAGAAATCTTCTGTGGGGTTCCTGCCTTATGCTCTTTTTTTTGTCCTGAGATTTGTTTTTTGTAGAAATGCATTAAATCAATTTACTCTTATTTTTACCTTGTTAAATGGAAGTCTTTCTGACTATATCCTCTGTCTACTCCATCTCTATAATAGGAACTCTGCTATTACCAGGCTACAATGCATTGGGGTCCATAGTGGGACCTAGGAGGCAAAAGCCAATGGCAGGGTGAAAAGAAGCCAGACTCAACATGGACTGAAAATGTAAAGATTAATACTGACCACTCAAGGATGCTCTTGAGCAAGTTGGGCACAGCTGCCCAAGTTTGTTTGTGCCAAGTGTTCTGCACATGTTGGTTGACAGCCAAATCAAGAGACTCATGGCTTGCGTGGAATCTGTGTTGGGCATGCCACAGGACAGTGTCCAGCCCCTCACTTCAGGGTGTAGCCCAAGGTAGAATGTGTAGCAGAGAAGGAGTGGTGAGGGGAATCCCTATGATCTTGGGAGCACGTAGGTTTCTGGTCCTCGTGGGACCTGCAGAAGCTGTGGCCTGGAGGGTCTGAGAACTGACACACAGGTAGCCCTGGTCTGTTTGGCTTGTGGATTAGTCAGGCTGAACATCTGACAGTGAGAATGTTCACAGATCAGAGCCTGGGGAAGACATGGAGGGATGTCCTGTGATGCCTCTTTGATCCAAGCACTTATCACTGTGCTCCAACACATTTGTCGCTGCTACTGAAGAGGGTTGCACGTCGTCTCATGTTTACATAGCATGCTGACAGCAGAGTGATGGCAAGGAGGGCAGGGGAGGCAGAGGGAGGACAGGGTGGGCAGATAAGGATGGGGAGGTGAAATGTCAGAGCTTTCAACTGCTTCCAGCCCAGCGGGATGATGTGGGGAGGCAGCTCTTCCTTACTCTGCGTCTGAGGCAGACACTATTCACGGTGGAAATGAGAGAATGGAAGGCATAAGGGGCCTGGGAAGAGGAGACTGGAGGGTCCCCATGGTTGGGAGTTTGAGGTAGTCACCTCCAAGAAGGGGGTGGAGGCCTGGGCATGTGTCCAGTGATTGATGGAACGAGAACAGCCCCTTTGTGAGGGAGGGACGTGGATATTCAGAAGGAAGTAGTCATGTGGAAATGGACCATTGCAGTTCTAGAACTGAGGAAATGCACTGAAGACGTGTTTTCCTAGTGTGTCTACCACATCAAATTCACGTCTAGTTATAGACAGAGCAGACATACTGTAAGTAGAAAATGTGTCTAATACCTCTTCCATCTATGACACCTATGTTGATAAGGAAATGACATCTCTGGGAGACTAGATGCCTTGACTGTGGCCACCCAGTGAGTCTGGGGAGGATTCAAGGATGTTTGCTCAGTTTGGCTCCTTTGTCATTCTCTTCAACACTCTGCTCTGTCAGAAGCCACTGGGACCCAGAGTCAGAAGAGAAAGCAATCAGTTAAACGGGTAATGTCCATTACAGGTTCTTATGTAAATAATGGACCTTGTTTGGCTTAGAATCCTATTTTCAGGTAATTTTAAGCTCTGATAGTATCAAAATTTTACTGACTTTTTAATGTATGACTTTAAGCGGAGCCCACACTCAGCCCCCTTGGAAACTCCTGCTAGCCCTCTCAGTCTGAAACCCTACTCCAAGAGTGTTTATTTAAACTATATTCTCTTATAACAAACTGGGATTTATTCTTAGAGCTGCTGATCGAACACTTTAATTTACAAACGGGTTTTGCAAAGCATCGGAAAGCCACCAGATGCAAAGAGAAGTGGCCACATCACCATGCTCAGCGTGTTTAATGCAGGCAATATTGTAAACAGCACTCTGGGGGAAGGTTTTAGAAGTGCATTTAATTGCATTTTCCACTTCTCGTAACAGCAAGGGATTAAGCCGAGATGGAAGGTAATGGAATCTGCTCCGTGCTATCACCTTAAAGCGAGAGATGGGAGGAATACACAATAGTGATCTTACCAGCAAACAAAAATGGCATCTGCACTTAAATAAACTCATGAGTGATCAGGAACAAATAAATTACTTTATACTTTAGATTTTCTGATGGCCCATTTACAGTGGCATATACAAAGGTAATTCACACTTATTAAAAATAATTTCCATCTCTTGTAATGGAATCTTGATTCCAGAAATAAATTCCAATAAATGTTTTATATGTAACAAAACTTATTTATATCACGTTGATCCATGCAATATTTAATAGGAAATCTATGAACTAAAGAATTAGACATGTCCTATCTCTTGACCTTTTGGCCTCCTTGCGCTGTGGTGATACCACAAGGCCCAGAAAACCCAAAGATGAGTCCCCCTTCCCACTGGGGCAGTGTCCTCTTAACCCTAAACTCTCTGTCATTTCTGTAGGTTCTGCTACAGAGTGCTCTTCAGCACACGTCAATTCCTGTTCATCTATATCCTCTTATTTAGTCTACAAACGTCTGGACTGTATCAGTAGACTAGTTTAGGTAGTTCTCCACAACATGGGGTTAATCCTTAACCATCTGTATCAAGAGCTCAGATGTGACCATTAGAAGGAAACAATCCCAGGGCCGGCATTGTGGTGTAGCGGATTAAGCCACCACCTGCAATGCTGACATCCCATATGGGCACTGGTTCGAATCCCGGCTGCTCCACTTTCAGTACAGCTCCCTGCTGATGTGCCTTGCGGAGCAGCAGAAAATGGCCCAAGTACTTGGGTCCCTGCACTCATGTGGGAGACCCAGAAGAAGCTCTTGGCTTCAGCCTGGCCCAGCCCTGGTGGTTGTAGCAGATTGGGGAGTCCACCAGCAGATGAAAGCTCTCTCACTATCCCTATAACTCTGCCTTTCAAATAAATACATCTTAAAAAATAAATAATCCCAGACCTCAAACATTGGATTTACAATCTGATTTCTTTCCCAGGTGATAGGGAAAACCTTCTTCCTGCCCACATAGGGCAGGAAGAAGTTAGCAAGAATTGGATGCAGAGAGTGGTGCATATCACTTATGACCACATCCCATTGGCCAGAAATCAACCTGGGTGCCCGCCTACTCAAGGAAGCCCAGGGAAAGCCAGGTGGTGATGTGCCTACTGGGAGAAAGGATTGGGACTTGATGGGCACTTCAATCCTGGCATACCAATGACACCGGTAGTGCTACATGGCGGCGGGAGGGGGGGTCTCTCCAATCTATACCAAGCCACCCCTATTCCCACTGCTGGGACACATTGTTTCCCTGCAGTAGGATAATAACAGCTTCCTTTGAAATTTGGTCGTTAGATAATCAATGCAAAGTATCCAGTATTATGGATGGCTCTTGTCCCTCATGGCACTAAGTAAATAATGGTATTTTGAAAATGATCATATTACAACTTGCTGCTGTCATCTTTGTGTGCGTGTCATCCGCTCTAGCTTTTTTTTTTTTTTTAAACATTTCTAGTGCTCTCTAAAATCTGCACACAAAGTACATAGGTGAAGGCTCTTGGCTAAACTCAATCTGCTCCTTGATAGCTTGTGTCACGTGTTCCCTTGCTTCAGTGCTCATTGAAACCAAAGAATCATAATTCTTTCTTCGAGGTGGTTTACGAATTAACAGACACCATGCATAGCAAAATATCTGTCTAGTAATAAGCAATACCTGGAAGCATGCATAAGTCTCAACTCCACAACACAGTGGGTGAGGGCTTAATAAAGGGAAGTGTGAGAGAGAACACTGGGGAAAGCGTCCTGCCTCAGCACAGACGTTCTGTTTAGAAAATGTCTTCATGAGATAACTGTAGACTTGAGTAGTACATTAAACAATTAACTAGGAACGTTTTCTATGTGTGCAGGAGGATCTATACAAATGGCATTGTGAATCTCATTGTTAAAAGTGCAAATTTACCTAGCAAGTCCATACATGCTCCCTTTTTAAATATAAGGTTGTGACATTAATTTTTTCATGTTGAAAAATTGAAGCATCATTTAGGAATTAGAAAAAAACCTGAGAATGGGGGTTGTTTAGAAGCTTCTGAAATATATGTAATGAGTAAGCGGTTGACAAAAGCATCCAGTAATTCTCCTTCAAACTGTTGTCTTATCATTTGGAGCCCAAGTTTAAATGCTTGTTGTATTGAAAAGATCAGAAAAATTGCATAGTTGTCAACAGATGAATGAATTTCAAAATTAGTAATTATTAATTCTTCAAAGTCTATTTGAATTTGCTTGAGTCTAGTTAATAAGAAAACCTTCGCTCTTCCTGCTCTTTACCAAATTAAGCATTAACCAGGCATTCGTCTTAACAATATGTGGGTCTGGGCGTGGTAAGCACTTTCATCTCAACACAGGTGACTCACATCTGCGCATGCACGATCTGAGACTGTTTTGGGTTTAGGCTTAACCACACCTGCTTGCTCCCTCATCGACCCCACCCCAAGTATGAATATACTGCTGAAGGGAAAAATAGACATGTTAATTAAGCAATGATTTGCATTCATTATAGATAGATCTTTAAGAAATTGTATGCTGTCCACCTTTCCCTGAGAGGAATCGGTGCTTTGGGTCCAGGTTGCTCCTGGATGCCCTTGCTGTGAAAGAAGCAGGAAGTCACCCAGGAGAAACAGCCCAAGGGAATGGGGAAAAGGGTGCCCAGGCCATCTTGTTGTGTTACTAAGAATGCAAAAAACTGGCCACATCCGAAGTTGCTACTGGATTCCAAAATCACATGGGGTTGGGGTGGGCAGGAGTGGGTCATGAGTTTCCCTCTATGCCCAGGAGAATGTAACAAGGGGAGTCTGGTCTACAGCACAGGACCACAGGTACAGGAACTGCCACGTTGGCCACTGCCTGTCCAGAGCAACCCTTCTTGAAGCTCCTGCTTCCCCAGGCTGCTTTGCTGGGAGCCTTGCGGCTCTTGCTCACTCATGCTCACTCGCTTGCTTTCTTTCAAACTTCCTCCTCTTCCCAATGATTTCTCATGTTAGCTGCTCAAATACAAGGTTCTGGCTTGATTTTTGACTCTCCTGTTGCTGCCTTCCTCAGTACCTAACCAACTAGATCTTGAAGTCTGCTCAAACATTTGTATGTTGCTGGTCTATGCAAACCTTCAACCAGCAGGTGGGTTCCTTGGTCTGAATGTTGACAAAGTGCTGAATGGCTGATTTAATGTTGAAACCAGATTCATGATGCTGTGGTGCAAATATGTGAACATTGTGTTGTTCCAGATCATTCATACCAACTACCACCCAAATTATTAACCTACCGGGTAAATGGGTTGTATTTTAAAACCGCTTGGTAAGACTGAGAACAACATGGCCCAGGACTATAGAATGTGGTTAGGATACTCAGTCCAACCTTGCTTTGGAACTTGACATTATTGCTTAGAGACCTATGTAAGTTTTTCACAGAAAAATTATGTAACTCCTTGAGGCTTGATTTCCTTATTTGTAAGGGATCACACAGTGAGTTATTATAAGACAACTGTAAGTGTACTGGCAGGATTAACTGTTTTATCCCAAATTACTATTTTTCCATGCTACAAAGATGATAGTCATTGCAGTTAATAATTACTTACTCATTATACTGCAAGGTTTTCCAAACTATTTTTAAAGTTATTCTGCTTTAATCCTTCCAATAACCCTGTGAAGTCCACATAATATTTACCTCCATTCGCAAAGAAATGAAGGTGAAAGGAGGTGGAGAAACTTAGAGCATGCACCTGCCCATGAAAGACCTATGAGCGCTGTGATGCCAGAATCTGAACCCTCCATTACTCAGCACAGAAGCTTCAACCAAATGTATGAGACCCCAGGAACTGTTTTACGCCCAAAGCCATAGCAGCAGATAGAGAGAAAGACAAATGACATTTTAGTGCTTTAGCTAATCATAACCCCAGCTGATATTCATTGTGTATCATGAGTGAGGTGTTGTGATAGTCCTATATGTGTTATAAACTATTCCTATGAAGTAGCTAATATTTTTATTTTATAAACAGTGTTCCTCCTCAGTTGCATGCATTTTGGATGAATGTTGAACGTCACACCTCTGCGCTCTGTACTACTCTTGGGGACAGAAGTCAATGGAAATGTTCATTTGGATCAGTTTTGGTTCTGGTCACATCTCTTTCAACAGTTTTGGTAAATTAATATGAATTTTGGGCCGGCGCCGCGGCTCAATAGGCTAATCCTCCACCTAGCGGCGCCGGCACACAGGGTTCTGGTCCCGGTCAGGGCGCCGGATTCTGTCCCGGTTGCCCCTCTTCCAGGCCAGCTCTCTGCTGTGGCCAGGGAGTGCAGTGGAGGATGGCCCAAGTGCTTGGGCCCTGCACCCCATGGAAGACCAGGAGAAGCACCTGGCTCCTGCCTTCGGATCAGCGTGGTGCGCTGGCCACAGCGCGCCGGCCTGGGCAGCCATTAGAGGGTGAACCAACGGCAAAAGGAAGACCTTTCTCTCTGTCTCTCTCTCTCACTGCCCACTCTGCCTGTCCAAAAAAAAAAAAAAAAAAATTGAATTTCGGTGAAGAACTACCTTAACATTTGTATTCCGTTTATCATTCAACCCAAGAGGTGTGGGATATGGCAAGCTTAGCTCCCAAGTCAGTTGTGTTGATTAGGGTTCCTTCCTGATATTTATCACTAGTGAATTCTCAGACTTCACTCCAGAGAACTGTTGTGAACATTAAATGCAGTAATTCATCGAAAGCCTGGCCTGGATGTTGTCCCTGATTAAGTGCTCATTGCAGAGGCCGTTTGCAAAGCACCACCCACTGTCACGCCTGCACTCTGAGGCAACGTGCATAGGGACTGAAGTGGGATGGATAAGGATCCTTGAGATCACTGGGCAACAATAGGCTACACGAAACAAGCCCTATGTAGGGGCCGGGGTGCCAAGATGAAAGGAGACACAACTCTTGTGCCTCAAACATGAGGGAGCTGCAGTAGGAAGGAAGTCGCCTGTAACAAGGACAGATTTGCATGTTTTGGGCAAAAGGGAGCAAGATAAGAGAACGATGGGATGGATGTTTGAGAATTGGTGGGGCGTTTTAAATGGGGCACCACAGGGAGAGATTTTAGTTTGCTGGCAGCATCCAGTCTCAGCCTCTGCTACCGGTTCACCTTAGGTTGCCTAAGAAGTTTTGTACCTATTTGCAAAATTCAGAAACCAGCTAAGCATTGAGAAGTGAGAGTCAGTAACAGTTTGGAAGAAATAAAAAGGAAAGCCTGCTGGTTACTCCTTTGAACTTGGGTGTTGGCAAGTCACCATGGTGGCATCCGGGGCATGAGGAAGGTGTGGGGGGTCCTCAATGTCTTGCATACAGCAGATGCTCAATAGACATGCATTGACTTTATAATATCCTGGATTTCCAAAAGGACTCCAAGACCCCCTTGCTGAATTTTATTGGCTCCCTCAGTCTTTCTCACCAAATGAGGCTCAGTGGTTGTGACTGTCATAAAGCTCTTGTCCGAGCTGATCTGAAACCTGCCATATTGCAACTTCCACTTACTCTTCCTGGTTCTGCTGTTGTGGTTGTGGTCTGGGCTCTATCGCACCAGAGTGGCAGAATGTCGTTCTGTCTGCATCAGTGTGTACCTCCTGCAAGTGCATCTCATATGCAGGTTAACCAGCCTCTATCTATAAAACTGAAAGGGTCATGATTCAAACTCGTGAACAATTCATTTTTTCAGTAAGGTAAGTACTTAGGGAAAATCAACTATTTTGAATTCGTCAGATATATTAATCTCTTAAAAACGAGCTAAATTTGTTTTGCTTTTTAGTTTTGTTCATGCACTTGAATTCAAACATTTTCGGTGAGAAACTCAAAATACAAAGCAAAGTAATTTAATTTGAAGTGATCTAAATTATGGGAATAATAAATTAGATATTCAATACATGAAGGATTTAATCCCTGAAGGATACTGGTAGCTACTTGCTGTCTTGCCTGTGATACCCTATTGAATTCAAGGATGATGGGTAAACCAAAAACAAACAAGTACTTCCAGAGTATACAATACTAATTTCACATGTAATTACAACTAACAATTTCTTCTCATTTATAGAACATACTCTGATGACCTTTGAGCTGGGTGCAGGAAAGGACATTAGCTCATAATTATGCTTTGATTTGCAATGAAAAATTGAAATGACTAATTCCTGTCCAACTTAAATAGCAGATGTTTTGAATTAAAGTGTGAAACATGAGTGCCCTCTGCTGATATATTTTGGTATGACACTTTTTAGAAAGGATTTCAAAAAGAAACCTGATTTTAAAAATAACACTAGAAACATTTTCCATCATACATTTACATCTCATTTTAAAGTCTCTATTTCCTATACTTTTTACAATTAAAAATGATATGCTAACCTTTTGAAATTCACATAAATTAACAAGCCAGATAATAGAGGAAGAACGATGATGGCTATCAACATCTTGCTTGTACGTGGCACTTTCAAAGAATGTTTAGTATGAGTTTTCTCATTCAGTCTCCCACAATCCCAGGAGGGAGAAAATCAGTGTATTTTATTTGTTTAACTTCTTAGGTCTGTTCTTGCAGGTGGTAAATAATCTTTCAAATGCAAGTGATAGACATTTAATTTGCAAGTTTGCAGTTTGGTTATGTTTTTTCATTCTGCAACACCAGAAAAAGTGCCTAAACATGTGTAGACAAATCATGAGGTCTCTCCTAATAGTGCTTATCCCAATCCAAAACCGCAAGGACAACTACATGCACTCCAATGAAACAAAGCATGCAGGGATTTCTGCCTTTTCATTTTGTCTGCAAAATGAAAAAGCCAGATCAAAGGGTGAAATAAGGCACAGTTTATATCTAATTATGATTTATAATCCACTTAAGCATTGATACCTGCTCCAAATCAAAGTTTACTTTTTATATCTTTGTGTTCAGAAAAGAAAATTACATTTATTCTTTGCTTAAGGACTTGGGGGATTACAGAATGATTGCTTTTCCTCTGGTTTATATCCATGGTTGCACAAAGGGCCGTCCAGATGGGGGATGTGTGCTTGGGATTTGTGCAAGAAATTTCCAAGGTTCTGTTTGTGTTTACTTTTACCTCTGTCGTCTTGAAACTTTATTTGGGGGGGGGGGGTCTGCAACCATTCTTGCAGAAGGATGCTCCTGACTGTCCATTTGGGTCATTTCATGAATATGGTTCCCCTGGATAGTGTAGTGACAAAAATCTTAACCGTATCCTAATTACACTGCTAAATAAAAGTCAGTTGTCTTTTATATGGCTGCTTTTATGAAACTCAAGGGTGTCCTCATGTTTACAGCGTCTTCTGGCAAGTTTGTTTTGGTGCTTAGTAACCCAAGCCTAGGGTGGAAACCCACTGACTGCCTTACTTCTCAGGCTATGGCTACTAATCCTCCGTGACTGGCTCACCAGGACCTCCTCCAGGAGGGGCTTCCAACACTGATTCACTAACTCTGAACATGCCCCAAGAGCCTCTTGGGAGAAAATAGAGGGGTGAACCAAAGACCCAGTCCTGGAGATAGCTAGGGAACAGATGAGAGATAAAGACATGTTGTTGAGACAAGCCTCTGGAGGGGAAAAAGGAAAATTCCTGACAGAGGATAGTAGGGAGTTCCGACGTGGGGTTGGCCATGGAGAGAAGCCCGAGTGCGTGGTGATGTCTTTCATCATATTCCAGATGCACGGACCATTAGACACCTTGATATCCTGTGTTCCAGTAAGGAAGAGAGCGCAGCTCATTGGTTGCACCCCAGTGCTTTTCTTTCTGCTAGCATCTTTATTTGTACTCATCAGAAGAGATTGTTTTAGATATATTTAGATTGGCTTTTAAAATGAATAAGTCACATTTAGGTGACCACAAGAAGGAAAACACAGCAGAAGAAAGGTAATTCTAAGACTTTCTCCTGTCTGCAGTTCATCCGGGAGGGTGTAGAACAAAAAGCTGCAGACAGACTCAGCATAGAAGTGTCAAAGCCTGGCTTCCAGGAGAGGGAAGGGTTGTAGGGACAACCTATGGTTGTAGGGACAACAAACGGTTGTAGGGACGAGAAATGTGTTGGGTGGGCTGTCTGGAACGTGGACGGGAATGACGCAGCAGACACACAGGGGAAGGAGGCAGGATGATAGTCTGGTGGTGGAATCAATGCCCCCCTCCCGAGGCAGGTGTGCCTGTTCTGTGTAGAAGTTCCCTCTTCTGGACATGCTCAAGCTGACTTACCTCAAACGGTACAGTTAGAAACATACCAGGGGATTCCAATTCAATCCCATCAAGGTGGCATGTACCAATGCCATCTCACTAGTCCCAGTGATCAATTTCTGTTCACAATTGATCATAATGATAGGACTAAGAACCAAAGGGATCACATAAACAAGAATAGTGTCTGCAAATACTAGCTGATAGAATCAAAAAGGGAGAGAATGATCCAACATGGGAAGTGAGATACACAGCAGACCCATAGAATGGCAAATGTCCTAACAGCACTCTGGCCTCAGAATCAGCCCTTAAGGCATGCGGATCCGGCTGAAATGCCCATGAGAGTATTTCAGGCATGGAAAGCCAAGACACTCTGGGAAAAAAAACCTAAATGAAAGATCTCCACGAGTGAGATCCCAGTGGAAAGAACGGGTCATCAAAGAAGGAGGTACCTTTCTCTGAAGGGAGGAGAGAACTTCCACTTTGACCATGGCCTTGTCTAAATATGATCAGAGTCAGTGAACTCAGGGGGCTTCCATAGCCTTGGCAGCTCATGACAAGAGCCTAGGGTGATTACTGAGGCCATAAACAAGAGTGTCAATTTGTTAAGTCAACAACAGGAGTCACTGTGCACTTACTCCTCATGTAGGATCTTTGTCTTTAGTGTGCTGTACATTGAGATTTAATGCTATAACTAGTACTCAAACAGTATTTTTCACTTTGTGTTTCTGTGTGGGAGCAAACTGTTGAAATCTTTACTTAATGTATGCTAAACTGATCTTCTGTATATAGAGAGAATCGAAAATGAATCTTGATGTGAATGGAAGGGGAGAGGGAGTGGGAAAGGGGAGGGTTGCGGGTTGGAGGGACGTTATTGGGGGGAAGCCATTGTAATCCATAAGATGTACTTTGGAAATTTATATTCATTAAATAAAAGTTAAAAAAAAAAAAAAGAAGTTCCCTCTTCTGAAAGGACAAGTGGGAGCTGGCCCAGGTCGAGGGTGGAGATTGCAGACCAGAAGATCAGATTCAGTATGAGGTTTTCCAACCTCCCAGCTGAATTAAGGGGCAGTCAAACCTGAACACAGACGAGGACATTGAGACTTTGGAAACTGAGATGTTATTGGGTAACCTCTGCCGACCAGCGGAAGTGTCATCTGACTAGGAGGCTCTCGCTCTGTCGGGCAGTGCTTCAGGACCACTCATGCCTGGGGCGCATCCGCATCATCAGCTCACCCGTGCAGGGGCACGGGCCTGGCCTGGATGTGCTTGTGTTCTCCCTAGGCTGGAGTTTCCCCCTCAAACATGTGAGGTGACACTCCGAGCAAGTCAGTGATGGCAAGGAAGCTATTGCCACAAAATAAAACACAGGGCAGCACGGCAAGCAGTAAGCTATGTGCTTACCTCTGTTTTGAACACTTTTGAATTTGCCTGTATAGTTTTTCTGATAGTACTGTGAGATAGGATCAATTTTAAAACTCTTGTTTCATAGGCAAGGAAGCTAAGGCACAAGTAGGCTATGTATCCTGTTTCAGGTCACATCCAGTAAGTGTGGGAGCCTGGGGTCAAAGCCTGGCATCCAGAAACCAGAGTGTAGGCTGGAAACTCCTATGTGACAATTGTTCCAATTTGTATGCTTGACTCTGTGGTTTCAATGAGAAAGGGTAAATAGATAATTTAAGGGGGAGGGGGAAAGGTGGAGCTGATGAATGGAATGCAAAGTATAAGGTCAACTAAGTAGAGGATTTGTCCAGGTACTTATCAGCCAGGGCGAACATGTAGATTTTGACCTACACATGACAAAAAAATATGAAAATGGCCTTGAGTGGATAGGAGAACCACATTTACATCTGAGAAATTCGCACTGCCTTGGTGGGTTGAGGATGAATGAGACTAAGAGTGAAGCAAGAAGATCCTGTAGAGGGTCTTCCGATTCCTGGCAAGAAGAGCCAGCGCCACCAGCTGGACTGTGAATCTCAGGTGGGTGAGGAGAACACATAGGAGAGGCACTGATGAGGAAGACTCCGTAGCACTTTAGTCATTGAGAGGAGGAGGGATGAAGTTGTCCAGACCTTCAGGCTGCAAGTGGGAGCCATCAAGACGCACACCAATCCGGGGGCTGTGGGTTAGGATGTCTTCAGTTTGGATGTTTCGACTTTTTACACCCAAATGGCATGTAGATGGAGAGGTGCCGGGGAGATTTGTTTACTTATTAAGCACAGCAAGGAAATCTGGGCTGGAGCTCAACAAACACGGACAATTAGCAGCTTCATGACAGAGACCATGGAAGGGGAGATGGCATCACCAAGGGGGATGGTGCAAGGAGGGCAGCGTGGGGACAGGAGGCAGAGGTGGGAGCAGCAGAAAGGCAGGCAGGCGGGCAGGGAGGGGTGGAAGCCATGGAAACAGTCACAAAGCAGGCAGAGACCAAAGGCTGCTGACAGCTCACCAAAGTACAACCAAAACTCACCGCTGATTATTGACAAGGAAGCCATCAGTGACCTCAGCGAGAAATGTTGAAGCAAAAGGCAGATTGCAAAGCAGTGGTAGGCACAGCACAGTGAGAAGGCAGAGATGGCAAAAGCACGAACAGGCCCCTGATGAAGACTACTGCCTGGGAGGGAGAGCAGCAGCTGGTGGGGTCACATGCATATTTAAAGACAGGATGGGGATTGCTTAGAGGAATCCAATAGAGAGGGGAAAGATAAAGGGAAAAGAGAATAATAATGAAGACAGGCACAGGACCTGGAGAAGCCAGGAAGGGAGAGCCTGATGCAAGGACAGATGCGTCTTCCATCACAACAAGGGGAAGACATCAAGAGGACACTGGATCACCACCAGCGACAGACCAACAAGGATCCCGTAGGATGACCTGCCTTCTCCTGAGAAGAGGGAGGCAAGGTCATCTGCTGAAAGTCAGTGGGTGGTGGGCGAGGCAACGGTGTGGGGAGAGCAAAGATGATCAGAAATCAGCAGGGCGGAGAGCAGGAGAGGGAGAAGGCAGTGTGCAGAGGAGACGTGTCTTCTCGGAGGCTCTCCGTGTTTGCAAAGGCACTGGACAGCACCTGGCATATTTTGTTCTTCTGGAGCTCTTAGCATCCTGGGTGAGAATGCAGAGACACCTGTCAGAAAGGGGGTCAACAGCAGAGTGTGAAGGAAGGAACCTGGCTGAGGGTGTGGACAGCACAGAAACCTGAGTGCATGAAGGGTTGGCTCATAGAACATAAAACTGGGATGGGAAGGAAACGGATTCTGGATGTACCTGAGGAGGACGTGCCTGGAGGGGAAGGTTCTCATCGCACATCCTGGAGATATCAAAGAATGCGTGGGTAACTGGTGTGTTCAAGACCTTTTAACCAGAAAGCTGTGCTCTACGGCTACTTCCTGTCTCTTCCCCAGCCCTTTAACCTTGGTGTACTTGTGCAAACTTTCCCCTCCTCGACCTGGTTTTGACACTCGGAGGACAGGGCCAGTCCTGCAGATCTATCATAAGGGATAAGATTCAGCCTGATCAGAGTCCTGGGTGAACCCCCAGAACTGGGTTGCTCCTGGATGGGGGTTGGTGACTTTTGTGGTCTCGTCTACAACCAGGGCACTCATCAGCACAGGATCCTCCGGTCACCATCTGTGAGTTGGGTCCCTGAACTGTGAGACTGAATTTCTCCAGCTTTTTGGCTCATGTTGAAGGTCATTGGTGCCTTGGAAAAAATTTGAAATGAAATGTTTACAACTGTGTATCTTGTAACTTTATTAGTTTTAGTGGACACTTAAAATTTTGCATATTTATGGGTGCTATATGATTTTTCAATGCATGCATACATTGTGTAATGTCCAAATCTGGGTAAATATATATCTTCCAACATTTATCTTTTTATGATGAAAATAATCAAAATACTTTCTCCCAGTTTATAAAGCTTCTATAAATTTCTGAAAGCCAGAGATATAAATTGTATGCTTGTTTATGAAGTGC
Source organism: Oryctolagus cuniculus (assembly GCF_051225735.1). Taxonomy (NCBI): domain Eukaryota; kingdom Metazoa; phylum Chordata; class Mammalia; order Lagomorpha; family Leporidae; genus Oryctolagus; species Oryctolagus cuniculus. The sequence goes on along the minus strand of NC_142875.1, from coordinate 5,363,286 downwards.
CTGACGCATACTGGAGACAAATAAATGATTAGATAAATGGATTTATTTTGATCTTTGGTTTGGGGATTTTTTGTTGTTGTTGTTAAGTGACATTTTCCAATTCCTAGTATTTTGACACCAGTGTTTTGAGGGATGCATTTGATAAGCTGTTGCACATCTATTATCTCAATGGAAGACTTTTCACCTCTGCTGTACTTGGGTATTGTGTCTGAGCTTTACCTAGACTGTTACAGCTGCAGCAAATATCTGTGTGACAAATCACAATTTCTAGTACTTTCCTTGCACCCGAATCCATTCTACCGACTTCGTGCTCCTTAATAACATGGATGGGCGGTATCACTACTGGGGCAGTGATGTCATGACATTGCAGAAGGAAGATTTCTGTGACAAGTTTATTTAGAAAATGGTACTTAGTGGGATTCCTCTGTTAACTTAATTTTAGTGTTTCTTGAGTATTTGTTAGCAAGATGCCATATAAATTCCATTTAGATTATATCTCAGTGCTTAATTAGCTTGGGCTCCAATTTAGATACATTTGATCATAAATACTGTTTTCCTGTGTCTTCACTGTTTTAATTATGATAACAAACAACCATTTTCCATTGAGTCTTTTCATAAGGACATACACCAAGTCTCTTTATAACTTGATTTCCATTTAATCATCACAAACACCTATGTTATGGAAGAAGAAATCGAGTCACGTGGGTTTCAGTTACAACTGGCTTTGGGCCACCTAATTCTGACATGGCATTCAAACTCGCTGTTATGGATGCAATAAGTTTGTTTGTAACCTGCAAACAATATTTTCTCATGAACTCCAGCAAAGTTTGCTGTATGCTTTGAAAGCAAAGCTGGATGGATTATTCTAAACCTGCCAAACTTAACTCCCTGCGTCCCTAAGCTCACTCATGTCCTTTTCAATTAACACATGAATTCACATAATGCGTGAAGGGACAAAATCCCCTTCCTCCCCTGGGCTCAACTTATTTTCTCATCCTGGCTTTGTTTCCAGCTGTCTGAGTAGAATGAGCCGCACTGCTTCTTCCCAAGGCTTACTCTTCTTGATACTCTTTATCTTGTCCCCTCTCACACCCTGCCTCTTAAATGGTCATCTCTAATTCCACCTGAACCTTACAGTCTTCCATAATCCCCCTCCTTTCACCAACACATCCAAGTAATTGACAAAACCACCGAGACCTTGAAAATGTCTCCTCAAACCCTCTCTTCATGACAGCTGGCCTCGGCACAAGCCAAGACTCGACCACCACTCGCCCATATGGTTTTCCCTGGTGCAGGAGCTTGCTGTGGCTGCCACGAGAGGGTAGGGGGCTTATCTAACACAATTACTTTCTTGGTTCTGAAGTCTGGAAGTGCAAGATCAGGGTGTCAGCAGGTTGGTTTCTTCTTAGGCCTCTGTGCTTGGTGGGCCAGTAGTGGTCCTGTCTCTTCCCATGCTCTCCCCTGTGTGTATCCTAACCTCTCCTCATGAGGACACCAGCCCTATTGAAGCAAAGTCTACTCTAATGACCTCACTTGAACTTAATTAACAGCTTTGGTGGCCCAGTTCCAAATACAGCCAAACTCGGACATTGGGAATGAAGACTTCATGTATGATGTTGTGGGGATAGACAGCCCATAATGATGGACTTCCACTCTTGCTGCATTGTAATCTTTTTTCAGACTGCAGGTCAGATTGTATTCCCTCACTGGCTTTACTTTTTGCTCAAAATCTAGGCTCATTGCTATGGTTTCCACAAGCATACATACTGCCTACTTTAAGTGTGAGAAGTCCACAGTGGCTGGGTAAGGTCATTGATAGTCAAAATTCTGACTGCACCATTCTTCTGTGATATGACTTGGGGGGCAGATTGTCTAATTGCTTAAATCTTGATCACATTATTTATAAACTGAGATAACAGGATAGTTGATTTTTGGGGGGTAAAATATAATCCAGACACAGAACTTGGCAGTAGCTTAATGACTTTTACAAAGATTACATATCTAGGGGCGGAGCCAAGATGGCGGAATAGTGAGGGCGCGCACCGATAGTCCGGGAAAATTTAGTTTAATAAAAGGGGAGTTACGGTAGCCGCAGAAAAAAGAACCAGGAAAAAATTGCACGGGAATCGTGAATCGGAGGACCTACTGGGAGAACAAGGTCGCCCACCGCGCGGAAGCCAAGTCGCGGGACGGAGCCGCAGAAGCCCCAGTGCTCCAAGGGGAGTGCATGCCACACAGACAACAGCGGGGAGACTTGGGACGCTCCACACATCGGCGCTGGAAGGGGAGGTGAGCTCAATAACCCGAGACATTGGTGGGGAAACGGGGGTCAGAATCTAGAGGGGGGCCGGAAAGTGCAGCAAACTCACTACCGGAAAGAAGGAAAAAAAAAAAGCTTCGGAGTTTCTCTTCCCCCTATCCTTGCAAAGGTTACAAGGCTGCAAGGCTAGAATTCCCAAGAGACAAAGAGCAGGCCTGCGCTCTGGATTTACATATCAATGGGGGAGAGCTAAGGAACTGAGTCACTACAATTCAGTAGCCTAGGCAACCCAGTGGGAGTCCAGAGGAGCCAAAGACTGGAAGCTAAATACCATCAATTCTGCACAGCCGTGCCCTGCGGTGTTACTTACCCCCTGAATAAATAAAATAAATAAATAAATAAAAAGAGAGAGATTTACCACGCATAACCTGAGGGTGTCACCTTTGCACACCCTTAACCTGGAAGAACCAGGCAGAGCTCTCAGGCCACACCCATCTCAAGCCTCCAAGGCTCCTCCAACAGCAGGCAGTCCACTTAACACGGACACAGTATAAATAAAAAAAAAAAAAGAAAGAAAAAAAAAACGCACAGTGACGCAAGAAGAATTAACTATGCCGAGTAACAAACACAGAAATAGAGGGAGCAAGATCAACGATGACACTATGATGCCTCCAAATAAGCAAAACACCCCAAGCCAAGAGTATGAAGATGATGAGATAGAAGAAATGCAAGATACGGATTTCAAAAAATTTATGATAAGAACATTTAGAAGTTTTCAAAAGCAAATCCTTGAACTACAGAAATCCTTAATGGACAAGATTGAAAATCTCTCTCGTGAAAACGAAATTTTAAGGAAGAGTCAAAATGAAACTCAGAAACTAGTAGAACAGGAAAGTGTTATAGTGAAGAGAAATCAAAATGAAATGAAGAGCTCAATAGATCAAATGACAAACACATTAGAAAGCCTTAAAAACAGAATGGGTGAAGCAGAAGAGAGAATATCGGACTTAGAAGATAGAGCACAGGAAAACATACAGTCAAACCAAAGAAAAGAAGAGGAAATTAGAAACCTAAAAAATATTGTTGGGAATCTACAGGATACTATCAAAAAAACCAACATTCGAGTTCTAGGAGTTCCTGAAGGCATGGAGAGAGAGAAAGGATTGGAAGGCCTTTTTAGTGAGATACTAGCAGAGAACTTTCCAGGTTTGGAGAAGGACAGAGATATCCTAGTACAGGAAGCTCATAGAACCCCCAATAAACATGACCAAAAGAGATCCTCACCACGACACGTGGTAATTAAACTTACCACAGTGAAACATAAAGAAAAGATCCTAAAATGTGCAAGAGAGAAACGTCAGATTACTCTCAGAGGATCTCCAATCAGACTCACAGCTGACTTCTCATCAGAAACCCTACAAGCTAGGAGGGAATGGCGAGACATAGCACAGGTGCTAAGAGAGAAAAATTGCCAGCCCAGAATATTATATCCTGCCAAGCTCTCATTTGTGAATGAAGGTGAAATAAAGACCTTTCATAGCAAACAGAAATTGAAAGACTTTGTGGCCACTCGTCCGGCCCTGCAAAAGATACTTAAAGATGTGCTACACTCAGAAACACAGAAACACGGCCATCAATATGAAAGAAGGGAAAGGAAGAACACCTACCAGTAAAAGAGCATGGGAAGCTCAAAGCATATACTAGAAAATATTTCCGGGAAAATGGCAGGGCAAAGTCACTACGTATCAATAGTCACATTGAACATTAATGGTCTGAATTCTTCAGTTAAAAGACACCGTTTAGCTGACTGGCTCACAGAACACAACCCAACTATTTGTTGCCTACAAGAAACACATCTCTCTAACAAAGAGGCATGCAGACTGAAAGTGAAAGGTTGGAAAAAGATATTCCATGCCAACAGAAACCAAAAAAAAGCAGGTGTAGCCATATTAATATCAGACAAAATAAACTTTAATACAAAAACTGTTAAGAGAGACAAAGAGGGACACTATATAATGATTAAGGGTTCAATTCAACAGGAAGATGTAACTATTATAAATGTATATGCACCTAATTACAGGGCACCGGTCTATTTAAAAGATATGTTAAGGGACTTAAAGGGAGATTTAGATTCCAATACAATAGTACTGGGGGACTTCAATACTCCACTCTCAGAAATAGACAGATCATCCGGACAGAAGATCAACAAGGAAACAGCAGATTTAAATGACACTATAGCCCAAATGGATCTAACAGATATATACAGAACTTTCAACCCTACATCTACAGACTTCACATTCTTCTCAGCAGCGCATGGAACCTTCTCTAGGATTGACCACATACTAGGCTATAAAGCAAGTCTCAGCAAATTTAAGAGAATTAGAATCATACCATGCAGCTTCTCAGACCACAGCGGGATGAAGCTGGAAATTAGCAACTCAGGAAACCCCAGAAAGTATGCAAACACATGGAGACTGAACAACATGCTCCTGAATGAACACTGGGTCATTCAAGAAATCAAAAGAGAAATCAAAAACTTTCTGGAAGTAAATGAAGACAACAACACAACATATCAAAACTTATGGGATACAGCAAAAGCAGTATTGAGAGGCAAATTTATAGCAATAGGTGCCTATACCAAGAAATTGGAAAGGTACCAAATAAATGAGCTTTCAGCGCACCTCAAGGACCTAGAAAAACTGCAGCAAACCAAACCCAAATCTAGTAGGAGAAGAGAAATAATTAAAACCAGAGAAGAAATTAATAGGATTGAATCCAAAAAAACATTACAAAAAATCAGCCAAGCGAGAAGCTGGTTTTTTGAAAAAATAAACAAAATTGACACCCCATTGGCCCAACTAACTAAAAAAAGAAGAGAAAAGACCCAAATCAATAAAATCAGAGATGAAAAAGGAAACGTAACAACAGACACCACAGAAATAAAAAGAATCATCAGAAATTACTACAAGGACCTGTACGCCAGCAAACAGGAAAACCTATCAGAAATGGATAGATTCCTGGACACATGCAACCTACCTAAATTGAACCATGAAGACATCGAAAACCTAAATAGACCCATAACTGAAACAGAAATTGAAACAGTAATAAAGGCCCTCCCAACAAAGAAAAGCCCAGGACCAGATGGATTCACCGCTGAATTCTACCAGACATTTAAAGAAGAACTAATCCCATTTCTTCTCAAACTATTCAGAACAATCGAAAAAGAGGGAATCCTCCCAAATTCTTTCTATGAAGCCAGCATCACCTTAATCCCTAAGCCAGAGAAAGATGCAGCACTGAAAGAAAATTACAGACCAATATCCCTGATGAACATAGACGCAAAAATCCTCAATAAAATTCTGGCCAATAGAATACAACAACATATCAGGAAAATCATCCACCCAGACCAAGTGGGATTCATCCCTGGTATGCAGGGATGGTTTAACATTCGCAAATCAATCAATGTGATTCACCACATTAACAGACTGCAGAAGAAAAACCATATGATTATCTCAGTTGATGCAGAGAAAGCATTTGATAAAATTCAACACCCTTTCATGATGAAAACTCTAAGCAAATTGGGTATAGAAGGAACATTCCTCAATATAATCAAAGCAATTTATAAAAAACCCACAGCCAGCATCCTATTGAATGGGGAAAAGTTGGAAGCATTTCCACTGAAATCTGGCACCAGGCAGGGATGCCCACTCTCACCACTGCTATTTAACATAGTTCTGGAAGTTTTAGCCAGAGCCATCAGACAAGAAAAAGAAATCAAAGGAATACAAATCAAGAAGGAAGAAGTCAAACTATCCCTCTTTGCAGACGATATGATTCTGTACTTAGAGGATCCAAAGAACTCTACTAAGAGACTATTGGAACTCATAGAGGAGTTTGGCAAAGTGGCAGGATATAAAATCAATGCACAAAAATCAACAGCCTTTGTATACACAAGCAATGCCATGACTGAGAAAGAGCTGCTAAGGTCAATCCCATTCACAATAGCTACAAAAACAATCAAATACCTTGGAATAAACTTAACCAAGGACGTTAAAGATCTCTACAATGAAAACTACAAAACCTTAAAGAAAGAAATAGAAGAGGATACCAAAAAATGGAAAAATCTTCCATGCTCATGGATTGGAAGAATCAACATCATCAAAATGTCCATTCTCCCAAAAGCAATTTATAGATTCAATGCAATCCCAATCAAGATACCAAAGACATTCTTCGCAGATCTAGAAAAAATGATGCTGAAATTCATATGGAGGCACAAGAGACCTTGAATAGCTAAAGCAATCTTGTACAACAAAAACAAAGCCGGAGGCATCACAATACCAGACTTCAGGACATACTACAGGGCAGTTGTAATCAAAACAGCATGGTACTGGTACAGAAACAGATGGATAGACCAATGGAACAGAATTGAAACACCAGAAATCAACCCAAACATCTACAGCCAACTTATATTTGATCAAGGATCTAAAACTAATTCCTGGAGCAAGGACAGTCTATTCAATAAATGGTGCTGGGAAAACTGGATTTCCACGTGCAGAATCATGAAGCAAGACCCCTACCTTACACCTTACACAAAAATCCACTCAACGTGGATTAAAGACCTAAATCTTCGTCCTGACACCATTAAGTTATTAGAGAACATTGGAGAAACCCTTCAAGATATTGGCACAGGCAAAGAATTTCTGGAAAAGACCCGGGAGGCACAGACAGTCAAAGCCAAAATCAACTATTGGGATTGCATCAAATTGAGAAGTTTCTGTACTGCAAAAGAAACAGTCAGGAGAGTGAAGAGACAACCGACAGAATGGGAAAAAATATTTGCAAACTATGCAACAGATAAAGGGTTAATAACCAGAATCTACAAAGAGATCAAGAAACTCCACAAAAACAAAACAAACAACCCACTTAAGAGATGGGCCAAGGACTTCAATAGACATTTTTCAAAAGAGGAAATCCAAATGGCCAACAGGCACATGAAAAAATGTTCAAGGTCACTAGCAATCAGGGAAATGCAAATCAAAACCACAATGAGGTTTCACCTCACCCCGGTTAGAATGGCTCACATGCAGAAATCTACCAACAACAGATGCTGGCGATGATGTGGGGAAAAAGGGACACTAACCCACTGTTGGTGGGAATGCAAACTGGTCAAGCCACTATGGAAGTCAGTCTGGAGATTCCTCAGAAACCTGAATATAACCCTACCATTCGACCCAGCCATCCCACTCCTTGGAATTTACCCAAAGGAGTTTAAATTGATAAACAAAAAAGCGGTCTGCACCCTAATGTTTATTGCAGCACAATTCACAATAGCCAAGACCTGGAACCAACCTAAATGCCCATCAACGGTAGACTGGATAAAGAAATTATGGGATATGTATTCTTTAGAGTACTATACCGCAGTAAGAAACAACGAAATCCAGTCATTTGCAACAAAATGGAGGAATCTGGAACACATCATGCTGAGTGAAGTAAGCCAGTCCCAAAGGGACAAATACCATATGTTCTCCCTGATCGGTGACAACTGACTCAACACCAAAAAGGAAATCTCCTGAAGTGAAATGGACACTATGAGAAATGGTGACTTGATCAGCATAGCTCTGACTGCTAATGGACAACTTAATACATTATCCCTCATAGTATTTTTTTTTGTCTGTTCTACTTAATATGACTGGTTTAATTCTGTAATTATCACACAGTTATTCTTAAGTGTTGAAAATTAACTGAAATGTGATCCCTGTTAAACATAAGAGTGGGAATAAGAGAGGGAAGAGATGTATAATTTGGGACATGCTCGGGCTGACTTGCCCCAATTGGTAGAGTTGGAAACATACCAGGGGATTCCAATTCAATCCCATCAAGGTGGCATGTGCCAATGCCATCTCACTACTCCAAGTGATCAATTTCAGTTCACAATTGATCATAATGAAAGGACTAAGAGTCAAAGGGAGCACATAAACAAGTCTAGTATCTGCTAACACCAACCGATAGAATAAATAAAGGGGAGAGTGATCCAACATGGGAAGTGAGATACTCAGCAGACTCATAGAATGGCGGATGTCCTAAATAGCACTCTGGCCTCAGAATCAGCCCTAAAGGCACTCGGATCTGGCTGAAAAGCCCATGAGAGTATTTCAGGCATGGAAAGCCAAGACACTCTGGCAAAAGATCTCTGCTAGTGAGATCCCAGTGGAAAGAACAGGTCTTCAAAGAGGGAGGTGCCTTTCTCTGAAGGGAGGAGAGAACCTCCACTTTGACTATGACCGTGTCTAAACAAGATAAGAGTCGGAGAACTCAAGGGGCTTCCATAGCCTTGGAAACTCATAACTGGTGCATAGGGAGATTACTGATGCCATAAACAGGAGTGTCAATTGGTAAAGTCAACAACAGGAGTCACTGTGCACTTACTCCTCATGTAGGATCTCGGTCCTTAACGTGCTGTACACTGAGGCTTAATGCTATAACGAGTACTCAAACAGTATATTTCACTTTGTGTTTCTATGGGGGTGCCAACGACTGAAATCTTTACTTAATGTACACTAAACTGATCTTCTGTAAAAAAAAAAAAAAAAAAAAAAAAAGAAAGAAATTTTCAATTCCCAACTTGACTCTCACTGGGATTAAACATGACAATAGGTCTGATCTGATTTCATCATCATTTAAAAAAAATCATCTATTATTTTTCACTTTATGTTTCTGTGTGGGAGCAAACTGTTGAAATACTTACTTAAGGTATACTAAGCTGATCTTCTGTATATTAAGATAATCGAAAATGAATCTTGATGTGAATGGAAGGGGAGAGGGAGTGGGAAAGGGGAGGGTTGTTGGTGGGAGGGACGGTATGGGAGGGGAAGCCATTGTAACCCATGAGTCGTACTTTGGAAATTTATATTCATTAAATAAAAGATAAAAAAAAATAAAATAAAATAAAATAAAATAAAAAAACAAACTTGAAAAAAAAAAGATTACATATCTAAATATCTATGTGTAAACCTATACTTTTCTAATTTAAATCTATTAATTGAAAGTATGCATTTTTCTATTAAGAAAATATTTATTATAAGCCATAGTACATAATGTCAACTTTTCTGTTGTACATTTTTGTTTCTGAACTATCTTTATTATATCAATTCACTTAAATAGTTTTAAGCATTAAATCATCTATTCCATCAAGACTTGTTTTCTCAGGTGCCTCTTCTCTCCCAGTGCTGGCAGTCCATTCCCAACAGACAAGCACCTTCTAAGTCTGTGGCTCTGCATCCATCAGCTTCTATTCTTTGCCCTCCCAGGCAGATCCACTCTCTCGGTACCTCCATAACATTTGGTTTTTCTACACATACAATAAATTTTGAATCAATTGGATCCTAAAGATCAAGTAGCTGAGCATTAAGCATATATCCTTACAAATAAAAATCTTTTTGTTCTAAAAAGATGCATTTATTTACTTATTTGAAAGTCAATCACAGAGAGGGAGGGATGGGAAAGGAGGGTGGAGGGAGGGAAGAAGAGAAAGGGAGGGCAGAGGGAGAGAAGGAGAGAGCTTGTATCTGCTGGTTCATTCCCCCCAAATGGCCACAAAAGCCAGGGCTGGGCCCGGCGGGAGCCAGGAGCTACCTCTGGGTCTCCTACATAGGTGTAGGGAACCAAGCATTTTGGCCATCTTCCACTGCCCTCCCAGCTGTATCAGCAGGGAGCTGGATAAAAAGTGGAGCAGCTGAGACTTGAACTGGTGTCTATATGAGATGCTGGCTCTAGAGATGGCAGCTTAACCTGCTATACCACAGCGCTGGCCCCAAATCTTCCTGCTTTGAGCACAACTCAAAACAAGTAACCTGAATCAGTCCCCAGGTACTGGGTTATAAAGCAGACCCAAGCGTGGTATAAGTGCCTCCAGACAATATTTTCCCCTTTTCCTCTTGGTAGGCTATGAAAGGGACAAGATTGGTCCCTCACTTTTGAAGGAAGCCAAACATTGCACGTCTCTAGAGTACTAAAAATGTATCTACTGTTACAGGGTCTGATGTTTGTGTTTGATTTCCTTTCCCACCCTCTGGCACACATGTGACTTACCATGCTTACTTGTTACTACTCTCTAGACCCAATCAGCTTGCCATCACTCATGCAGTGGAATGTTGAAATGCTCTGTGTCACATAAAGTTGGTCAAGATCCCACTGCAGTACATTAAGACACAGTTGATATAGTTCTAAGGCAAGACCATAAAGGTGTCCTATTGTCCCTCTTAGGTAAACGTCAATTGTTTCTCATAGTTCTTTCCAGTTGGATTCGAAGAGAAAAATAAAGCACATATAAAATTTTTCTTAAGTTAGAGTACAATGAGTGGAAGAGTACATAAAATTCACAATAAACATCATGATTCTCCAATTCTTGAGCAGAGTCACTGTGGGGAAATGTGGTGTCCAGAGTGTGTCTGTTCCAACCACTCATTCAAGAACTGGAGAAACAGAATAACTTTGTAGCCTCACCTCACTCAAATGATAGTCAAATGCCCTGAGGCCATCTCGGTTGATGGGAGTCCTCATTTTCATCAACATCCTACAGTAAGGTTTGTATTACCCAAAATTAAAGTCCACTCAGAATCAGGTCCAGTAATCTCTCAAGCAGTATAATAGCTCTTCTGACAAAAAGGAGTAGAATGAAGATTTATGGTATAATATCTATCAAGGTTATGTTTTCATTATTCTCAAGGATATCTAGCCTCATCTTCAAGAGGATTTGCATGTGTGAACAGACTCAATTCATCAGGTGAGAAGATGTAAATTCTCAGTGCAGGAATTGTCAGGATTCAAGAGTTTATGTAGTTAAGTAGACCAATTAACACTTTAATAATCCACCTTTCTAATTTCTAGGGACAATGTGAACTCTAGTGCCATTGTCTCAAAACATCATCAGCAACACTGGGCTTCTACTGTCTGACCATAATCTCATCCTCTGGCCTCTTACTCAGAACTCATTATTTCTACTAAAATCAGAGAGCCCACTTAGTGGAGGTGACTCTCATTGTTATTCCCAGGCAGTGGATACTCCAGAACAGTTACCACTGAGCTTCCCAAGGATGCTAGTGCTTCTCTCTCTTGTGCACTTCTAAGTCACTTTGTGTCTTCCCACCCAATATTTGATGTTGTAAGGGAGTCAGGTAGAAGTTCTAGTTGTAATGATCTACTATGAATGCCCTAACCTTGTAAGACTTCAGATTCCTTTTCCCTGTGTTACAGCAGTTATGACAACTCAGTATTCCTAAATTCATTGCATTTTGAGTCCAGGATTCAGTTCCTCAACAACACACTTCTTCTTGCTTGAACATTGCATTCAGATTCTTAAGCAGTATCCAGGACACACATTTATTCTTTTTTTTTTTTTTTGACAGGCAGAGTGGACAGAGAAAGGTCTTCCTTTGCCGCTGGTTCACCCTCCAATGGCCGCTGCGGCTGGCGCGCTGCAGCCGGCGCACAGCGCTGATCCGATGGCAGGAGCCAGGTGCTTCTCCTGGTCTCCCATGGGATGCAGAGTTCAAGTACTCGGGCCATCCTCCACTGCACTCCCTGGCCACAGCAGAGAGCTGGCCTGGAAGAGGGGCAACCAGGACAGAATCCGGCGCCCTGACTGGGACTAGAACCTAGTGTGCTGGCGCCGCAAGGTGGAGGATTAGCCTTGTGAGCTGCGGCACCTGCCTAACACATTTATTCTGATATAATATTTTATTGTTCTTATTGGTCCTGCAACACATGAACCATTCTCATACATCTTTTCTAGTTTTTTTGGTCAATATAAATTGGAATGATTTCTCAGATTTTGGGTGTTCAAACTATCTTTCCTGAGGTAAAATCCCAGAACGCCTCCTGTGTGATTATGAATCTTGAGGAACAAGGGTTACTGAAAATGGTTTCCATATACAACAGACCTGCTTCAGGTAAGATTTCACTTGCCAAAAAAAAAAAAAAAAAAAAAAAACCTAAATGAAAGATCTCTGTGAGTGAGATCCCAGTGGAAAGAACAGGTCTTCAAAGAAGGAGGTACCTTTCTCTGAAGGGAGGAGAGAACCTCCACTTTGACTATGACCTTGTCTAAATAAGACAAGAGTTGGAGAACTCAAAAGGCTTCCATAGCCTTGGAAACTCATGACTGGAGCATAGGGAGATTACTGATCCCATAAACAGGAGTGTCAATTTGTAAAGTCAACAACAGGAGTCACTGTGTACTTACTCATGTAAGATCTCTGTCCTTAATTGCTGTACATTGAGATTTAATGCTATAACGAGTACTCAAACAGTATATTTCACTTTGTGTTTCTATGTGGGTGCGAACTGTTGAATTCTTTACTTAATGTATGCTAAACTGATTTTCTGTATATATAGAAAATTGAAAATGAATCTTTATGAATGGAAGGGGAGAGAGAGCGGGAAAGGGGAGGGTTGCAGGTGGGAGGGAAGTCATGGCGGGGTGGGGGAAGCCAATGTAGTCCATAAGCTGTACTTTGGAAATCTATATTCATTAAATAAAAGTTAAATTAAAAAAAAGATTAAAGAGAACTTTTCAAAAAAAAAAAAAAAAGATTTCACTTGCCTTTGGACAAGAGGATACTGGTCTCCTTGGCCAGAGGGCTCTTAGTGCAAAAGAAGGGGTATACAACAAGATTTCATTCATGATTCCCATGTTCATCCTCATCTAAAATCTCAGGGTTCTACTCCTTCTAATCCTTTTCTACCCTCACTTAAGAAATCTGACAAGGCTGTGAATTCAATTTGCTCCATAAACAGGCAGCCTACATAGTATAATTGGTTGACGTCTTTGACATGCTGTCTACTGGCTGTAAGCATTAGGAAGTTTTTAAAGCCACTGAAGAAGCTCTTCTATATTCTGACTGTAAGCCTAATTGGCAGTGCATAGTCCTGACAGTATCTTTCTCCTTAAGATCTTCATTGTGGTTAGAAATAGAGATCCTGCCCGCAGTCCTGGTAGACAATTATACATGTGGATGCGCCATGATTGTCAGATGAGACCCTACTTAGCATCCTGGTTCTTTAAATGACTACTACTTCTTTGGTTACATTGACTGTTAATGCTTGGCGTATTAACACTTGCTAAGATGCTTCGAATAAATACATTAATGAATACTTTCAGACAATTAAAGTGGTTTGAATAAATATTTTTACCAAATCAGAAGTCACTAACTTTCAGATGTCTTGCAAAATTTTTAGAGCTTTTATTTAGTAAGATACAATGTACTCCTATGCAAAGAATCTTTTTCCCTTGGGCAATCTCACTTAAATATATTTCCCAGGACACAGCTACACAGCTAATAAATGCTGCTCTAAGCCATTCAGTCCTCCACCCCTGGATTAAATGTGAAGGAATTCTTCCCACAGCAGTTGTCTATCACTCTATAGCACATTGCCACAGTTAACAGCTGAAGCTTCTCTGTGTTGAAAGAGACTGAACCCTTGCTTCAGTTTGCACGAGGCAATGATCAGGTGTTGGCTGAGGCTGTGGAACCAGCTAAGATTCAAATGGAAAAAAAAATCAATTCTAATGGCAGAATTCAGTTCTTGACGTCAGCACTGACTGTTTCTGTCTGTTGCTGTCTGCTGGCCAGTGGTTACCCATGTTAGTAGAGGCTGCTTTCAGTTCCTCTCTGTGGGCCGGCCAGTGTGGACAACCTACCACTTGCAGGTACATCTTCAAAACTAACACAGCAGAAAAGAGCTCAAGAGAGTTGCTACCATCTTGGAACATCAAATATGAGATATGTGCAGAAGCACCTTCATGCATCATTTTCCCTACTTGCTGGTTGAAAGAAGCCACAGAGCCCCTGCCTGTAACACACACGTGCAAGGCAAAGGCCTACCCACAGCAGTGAAAACCAGGAGACAAGGATCATAGCTTTTCTGCCTCTTTCTTCTCTTGCGTGGCCTTCCTTTCCATCTGGCTATAGCAGTTAATGACTTCACTTGGGGGAAAGGATTAGGTTTATCTAAGAACTGCCTAGGCTAGACGATTGCGTTTCTATTTCTAGTCACCAGGTCCCTGCAGAGAAGAACACAATTAGATGTTCCTCCATTTCCAATTCAGCAAATTGGCTTTCTTACATTTATTTTATGTCCTGTCATCTACTCGTTATTGCCAAATAAGCTCCTCCTACAACCTGAGAGGCAGAGAGGTACTGGGGCAGCACAAGAATCGGTCACAGTCTAGAATTGAGATGTGGAGATGACACAGGTGAATCTTGGCTACCCAGAAGTTTGCAGCACTCGGGAAAAGAAATTCAGCACAAGGATCCAGAAGGTTTCAGTTGGGGCAGAGTTAATGCTCTCTTCCTGTGGAATATCCCAGCCTCAACATTCCCTTTCTTCCAGGATTGCCCACCATTTTCCACTCTATGATTTGGCAGCACCTTTTTTAAATTCAAGGACTGATTCTCTAAAGCGGTTCCATTTCTAAGTGACTTAACTCAGCCACAAGTCACTAGTGCCCAGGAAATATCATTTGTAATATTAAGCAAGGATAATTATCTAGGTGAATCCCTGGCCAAAAACAGTGCATGGCAAAGCCAGACTTACAGGAATTGGGGTTATTCATGCTTTCGCAATATCTCCACTTCTTTTCTTTCCCATTAGCATAGATAATTAACAGTTGATTGAAATTTCAAAGCAGCATCTGTTTTAAAAACCCCATCCAACTCATAACATTCAATAGTTTCCAACTTTGAAAATATCCCCTTAACAAATTTGCTTTAGTGTCCTTCCAAGATGTGTCCCTTCCGATTTGAATAACCTGGAACAAAATGGCCCATTTGGCTCTGTTTCATCTTTCTTTGGCTCTCATTCTCATGACATGACAGCACCACTGCCTTCACATCTAGAGTAGAATGATGGTGCTGCCAACATTTGCTAATTGCTCTCTCGTTTTCACCGGACAGCTGCTTATTCTCTAGGTAGAACCGGGAACGCAAAGAGATGTTCATTCATAAATGCTTTTCGTTTAGTCTAGAGCTTTTCTTTATAATAAGGCAATTCTTGAACTTCTGGAAGGAAACCCGGTTATGCAAAAGTTGTTACTAAGATGTCTGGAAAATTTAATACATTTCTCCATAGATAGAACACTTCAAAATGTTCCTAGGTTCCTAGCAAAGTAATGACTTGCCTCTTGTCTACCTCATCAGTCTTTCACTGGACATGTCCCCAGATTTCTGTTTCATCTGTTCCGGAGGCTGGCAAACACCTCATAGCAAGATTCAGGTGTATGAGCTGTAGGCTTTGCAGACCATATGGCCGCTGTCACAACCGTCCTATGCTGTCACTATAACTTGGAAGCAGCCACAGAGAACACATCAATGAATGCAGCTATGTTCAGACTAAACTTTATAAATGGACAGATTTAAATTTTGCATAATTCTCATCTGTCACAAAACCTCATTTATCTTTTGTCCATGCATTTAAAGCTGTGAAAGTCATTCTTAGCTCTCCAGCTGGACAGGGAAGGCAGCAGTGTGCTTTGCAGATGGGCCCTCACTTGCTGGTCTGCACCAACTGGCTTTCCGTCTCTGACACAATCGGCCTCTCTGATATATGGTCCTACATCCATGCCTTTCCCGCTACCTGCCAGGCTCCCTGTTTGTCCACTCTCCCCTTCTTTGGTTCCTCATTTCACCAACATAATTCATTCCCAGCCCTGGCACCTATAGGACATGCCTTAATTGTTATGTTCTTACAGAATCCTAGCACGAGAAAGCCCAGTGTTGGACTGTCTGCTTTCACACATACTTTCACACTCCTGGTAAGTAGGGAGTTAAGAGTTGAGTCAAGTCTTCTCCACCTGTGGCACTGTTAGCTGTGTCTGCAAGCTCCTGGAGGTCACTGGCTGCATTTGGCTTGTTCTCTGCTGTACACTTGGTGTTTACCACAATGCTTTCCTCTGAGTAGGGGGCTTAATATGTTTTTGCATAAAATAATCATTTAATACTTAATATAACCTATTAATACCTAATATAACCTATTTCAATCATTTAATACACAATATAGCCTATTTCACACTTTTTTTTCCCCAAGATTTGTTAATTTGAAAGGCAGAGTTATAGAGACAGAAGATCATTCAACCACTGGTTCACTACCCAAATGGTTGCAAAGGCCCGGGCTGGGCCAGACCAAAGCCAGGAGCCTCAAACTCCATCTGGGCTCCCACAAGGGTTCCTGGGACCCTAGTACTTTCCTGGAAGATACACTCCCACACCTTTTATAAAAATATTTATTTGAAAGTCAGTTACAGAGGATAAGGGAAGAGAGAGATCTTCTGTCTGCAGTTTCACTCCCCAGATGGGTTTAACAGCCAGGGCCAGGCCTGTCCAAAGCAAGGAGCTTCATCCAGGTCTCCCACATGGGTGGCAGGGGCCCAAACACTTCGACCATCTTCTGCTTTTCACAGGCTATTAGCAGGGAGCTGGATCAGAAGTGGAACAGCCCAGCAGGGACACAAATCCGCACCCATGTGAGATGGCAGCTTTACCTGCTACACCACAATGCCAGTCCCAAAATGCCCCATTTTAAAGATGAGTAAACTCGGTCCCCAGTGAGATAAATGCCTTAACTGTGGCCACGTGTTAGTAAGGCTGTGCTTTCCAGACACCAAAGTCTTAATATTTCCACTGTGTTAAACCTCGTATTCATCTTTGGGCTGTATCAGTCTGAATTAAAATGTGTTTTCATTAATATCAAATCCATTTATTATATATACATTTTAGAGAGCATGAGCCAAACATAAAAATGTAACAGAACAATATGTTGTCCTATGTGTATAAACATCAGTAAGGATTTTTGCTTCCTTGCTCTTTGGAGATTTTGCAACCGGTCAATAAGTAGTGCTTTTCTTTTCTCATCAGTCCTGTCTGGAACTCAATGATCCATTTCAATCTGCAGACACTATTTTGTTCTTGCTGCAAGGGACTCTTCTATTACTATTTATTTAATACTATTCTATTTAATTTTCTGTCTTCGTTATTTCGTGGCTGAAGTCTTATGGATGCATCCCTCAAGTCTCCTCCCTTTGCTATCATTTCTTCTTTCTTTTCACATGTTTCACAATGCTTTGGGATAATTCTCTAATTTGATTTTGCCAGCATTAATCCAAGCCTTCACAAGACCCAGTGTAGCACCTGTCTTTTCATTCAAAAAGAAAATTTTAAAAAATCCAAAAATGTGTTTCCTTTATCTCCTTGAACCCTCTTATTTGTTTAAAATCAACTCGGGTTCATTAGGAAACTGTTCTGCTTGTCCCTTCCTCTGAGACCAACAGTCCTCTGGTGCACTGAGCAGTGGAGGCTGTGCACTTTGGCATCCTCTGGGACAGCACCCTTAGAGGTGGAAGCAACAGGACCGGCACTTTCTGCTCCTGGGCCCTGGGCAGTGGAATGGGGATGAGACGGTTCCCACTAAGATTCCAGAATACTCCCTTCCATGTACCTGTACTCCCTTCCCCTCTCTCTGCCCAAACATCTGAGGTTCCTTATCTCAGCAGGCCAGAGGGTCAGGCACACTTAAAATGCACATTCCGATTTTCCCTGGAGGAATGAAGGCTCTCTGAAATCCAAAACTCTCCAGGGATCCTCCAGCACACACAGGATGGTCCCTGTCTCCCATTTGCCCCAAGGGAGAAACTGTGCTACTCCTCTGGGTGTGTCTGAGCACTACCTGTGCTCCTGCTACAAGGTCCTTCCTCAGAAGCATGTGGGTCGAACCCAGCTCACTGGGCCCTTTATGTTAATTTAGGTGTAACGAGTGTGCATCTGATGCTGTATCATTCTCCTATTAGTTATTGACTACAAATTGCTGATAAAAGTTCACACATCGTAGTGAACTGGGCAAGCACCAATCTGTTCACTCCCGCACTGCGCTGAATCGGTAGTCCCACGCCAGGCCAGGTGTGCAGAGGGCCCTTGATACTGGGTAGAGATGTGCTAGGACTTGCAGACTGACCCTTGTTCAAACGGTTCTGAGCATGTTCACTTAAAGGCACATTTTCAAGGATCTCCTTGATCTTATGATTTTAAAATTATACTTTATGGGGAGATGTTAATAGTAGTGGTTACAATGCCAAGTAAAATCCCCACATTCCACAGCTGAGTGCCTGGATTCCTCATCTCGCTCAGGCTCCTGACTCCCAACTTCACCTTCGAAGGTAGCACTGATGGCTCAAGTCACTGGGCTCCTGCCTCCCACATGGAGGACCTTAGACTGGGCTCCTGGCTTCAGTCCTCTCTGTGAGTGAAGGGAGCTGCTATGCGCATTTCAGGAGTGAACCAGCAGATGGTTCAGCAATGTGTCTCTGCCTCTTTAATTTTAAAAATTATCCTTTAGAAAAATTTCTCTTACAAAAGAACATAAAACCTAGTTTTCAGGATTTGTCATATTTTCACTCATGGAAATGATGCATATAATGGCTTGAGTAGCTTGTTTACTTATCAGCGTATAATTTTGATGCTGTTTTGGCCTAGTTTCAGATTCGCAAATCGATCTTTATGACTTCTTAATACCTTTGGTTCCCCCCCACCCCCAACACCAACTTCCCTGAAATTCCTTCTTCAGTTGTAAATTGCTGGGCTAAGGCTTTCATTGTATTTTGTTTCTTGCTTATTGTTTGAGATTGCTAGCAGCAATGCCTCCTTGTGCTTCATAAGAGAAAAATTCTGAGCTGTACTAAATCTAATTAGAAGAATGGAGGGCGGAGGGGAGGATATAGGAGAAATTAATCAACTGACAGCGTGGGCTAAGCCAGCATGGACGACAAAGATGCTCCACATCCCTGAGTGTGTGGCGAGTCCTTGAGTGGAAATCCCAAGGACAGGCCCTCAATGCCCTGCAGGTGTCTGCTTACAATCGAACCAATCAAGAAGCAGCAAGTCTCTCTCCTCACACACCACACCCTTCTCATAACTCTGCCTGTTTGTATTGATCCACTCCTCTTACTTAATATCAGGTCAATGTAACCAAAATACACTTTCTTTTCCCCAAATTTTCATTATGAAATGCTTCAGCATTTTTGTTCCAAAGGACAGTTTTCTCTTTGGAAATTTGTTTTCATTTTTTTAAAGATTTATTTATTTATTCAAGTCAGTTACACAGAGAAGAGAGGCAGAGAGAGAGAGAGAGTGGTCTTCCATCCGATGGTTCACTCCCCAGATGGCCGCAATGGCTGGAGCTGTGCCGATCTGGTGCCAGGAGCTTCTTCCGGGTCTCCTACGCAAGTGCAGGGGTGCAAGCACTTGGGCCATCTTCTACTGCTTTCCCAGGCCATAGCAGAGAGCTGGCTCAGAAGAGGGGCAGCCGGGACTAGAACCAGAGCCGATATAGGATGCTGGTGCTTCAGGCCAGGGCATTAACCCGGTGAGCCACAGCACAGTCACCCCCACCTTTTTTTTTTTTTTTAAAGATTTATTTACTTGAAAGTCAGAGTTACAGAGAGGAGAGGCAGAGAGAATGGATTTGTTTTTATTTGTAATTCAAAAGGCAGAGATACACACAACGATCTATCATTTTCTGGTTCATTCTCCAAATGCCTATCTAGACCAAAGCCAAGAGCCAGGAAGTCAATCCACTTCTAGAGGACATTTTTCTGACAGCTGTCTAGCCTTGTTGCTAGGGCCTCAGAAAATTTGTGCCGTCTCTCTTCCTTTCTTCTTGACTAGCATCTGCAATGGTTCAGTAAATCATGCACTTCAGTCATCTCTTGACCTCAAGAGCTTGGAGTTAACACACTTAAGACCAGAACTTCAGTTATAAAGCATTGTTTACTAAATGAACAACTATTTACATAAATCTGAACACATGAGCTGTTTTACTCAAATATTTATGAAAACAAATATCAATGGACAGAAATAGGAATTTCAGGGCATAGTAGCTGGAAATAGGTCAGAATGCTGTAGAATTCTTAGGTTTGAGTTAAAGATTATTTTATGTGTAAAGCAGGCTTGCCATAGCTCAGGATGGTCTGGACTTATTTTGTCCAAGAATGTGGGCAGAGGTTCCATTGCAAGATGCATCACTGTTAGAGTTTGTAACAGATTCTTCATCAAGAGATGAAGTACAATTTTGTGCCTATCAAATAAAAGCAAGTCAATAAAAATTGAGTCATCACAACTGGGTCAATTATTTTATATCTTCCAAATTATTTTCCTTACCTAAAGGAAAATTAAAAAAAATCAAAACAGTTTTCAAAACATTTCAAAGACCTCTCCCATCCTAAATTCCCCCACCACCTCCCTCCCTCTGCTTGTTTATCTCAGAAAGGCTGTTGAGCGAGCGATTTTAATTAGGACCCAACTGTGGCTCCTGGGCCATCATTCTCAGTCTCCATGTGTGAGAATGAAGAGTTCAGGTTTTAATCACAAAACATCTCCTAATAAACCCCTTCAAAATGACTTCAGATGAAATGTTTATTAACAAACCTCCATAAAATGCTCACTAATAAACGTGATACAATATCAAAAAAGTCAATATTGATATTGATATGAATAGCAATCAATAGTGTCAATCCGTACAGACATATGTATTTAATTTTCTTGCCAAAATAAACTAAAACAACTTAAGAGCTGTTATGATGGGATATTTGGCAAAGTCTGCAGATATATTTGATTCTCCAGGAGGTAGAGGGAGGGAGTTCTCCTGGCATCTTCTAGGTAGAGATCAGAGATGCTGCTAGACACCCTAAAATGCACAGCACTCCCCCCCTCCCCCAGCCTTCCAATTGAATTAAATATGCCAGTAGTGCTGAGGTTGGAACATGTAGAATAAAAGACATTGCTCAACAATGCAGACCACAAGGATATTTTTCCTTTGTCACAGTGTTGCTGCTGATTTGAACCCCAGGAACGTGTTCTATGCACAATGAAGCAGGGGAAGCAAGAGCAGATGAGTGAGCAGACAAGAAGGCAACTTATGCAAAGCTTTATTGAAGTGAAGACAAACTCCTACATCTGATAGACCAGGCGGGCATCTCGGGAGAGACAGAGCCTGTCTGCGTTCTGACTAGAATTCTTATGGGCATGAGTGCTTTTCCTCGCCGCCTCCTTCTGGGAAAGTGTGGGTGGGGGATTTTTGTATGTGGAAATCCCAGAAATCCTCCCAGGACCTTATTAGCACAGGATTATTGGACCTGATAGCCCCCTTGGTGCAGGGCAGGTGGAATTCCCCCGGGCTGCCCCAGGCATGGAGCTGAAACCCATCTTCCAGGGTTACAGAACAGGAGTAACTGCTTTGGGTGTAATTGCTTTCAGGGCTTGTTTCCTCATTCCATTGCACAAAAGTTCTTTTTCTTTAAACCTTCCATTTTCTTCAGCTCCTCTTACACTCACACTGATATCTATCAAGCTACCTTCACAACATGAGGCATTTCTACCCATAGTTATGGTAAAATCCCTCAAAAAGGGTCTGCAGTACAGTCCTAGAAAGAAATGTAACAAAGCCCAGTGCACAGGAACAAAAACTTATTTTAAGAATAAACTTAAGCTTCAGGGAAAGAATTATGATCCAAATGTTTCTCAAAGGGTTCATTCTTAACGCCATCATCTAATTATGAATTAAGAATGGGGCTGCCATTGTGGCACAGCAGGTTAAGTGGCTGCAATGTCCGCATCTCATGTGGGTGCCAGTTCAAGTCCTAGCTGCTCTACTTCCAATCCAGCTCCCTGTTAATATATGTTGGGGAGCAGCAGAAGATGGTCTAGATACTGGAGCCCCTCTAATCACATGGGAGACTTGAAACGAACTCCTGCCCCAGTTCCACTTGCTACAGCCATCTGGGGGACAGAATTAGCAAATAGAAGATCTCTCTGTGTCTCTCCCTCTATGTAACCCTGTTCTTGGTTTTAAAGATTTTATTTGAAAGGCAAAGGATAAAGATGGTAGAGGTACCTCTTATAGGAGTCAACTCAGACAATTTGCTACAATCACTTTGATTTGACAAGATAAAGACCTGAAATATTTATAATTGTTTCTTAGAAACTTAAACCTGGGTATTTGAATTATTAACTGCTCAAATAGTGCTAAATGCTAGTGAGTTGCTTTGTAGCTATCATTCCAATATAAAATATGATTTGTTGAATTCAAAGTTGTGGAATAGATCTGTAAAATAGGTCTCAGAAGCCAATGCCACAAAATATGAATTTGTACAAGAGAATGAAGAAGAAACTATTGCAAATCCAGTTATTAGAAAATTAATAACAGTTTTGATCTACTTATCAACAGTGATTGCCATGGATCTGCAGGCACAATATTATTATAGGTTGAATTGTGTTCCTCCTAAAGATATGTTGAAGTCTGAGGACAAACTGCCCCTAAAAAGCCTGCTAGCACTCAAGAGAGACTCCTGGTGGTTTGTCTGAGGAGTGACTGGACAGAGCTGTTAATCTTATCCAACAGGTGACTTGACTTGGATGTCATACACAGAGGGCCTGTCTTAGCCATCCGAAGCAACTTCAAGTGATCGTTTTTTATCTGTGGATTCCTACTTACTCTCAGAAATGTCTTTCCCAAAATTAATCCATAGCCTTCTTTTCAGTAGCTTGTTTCCAGAGATCAAGCCTTCACAGTCTCTGAAGATGTCAATAGTCATTTTCAACCAGTGAAAAATTCACTCCTTTTCAGACCCAGCCATGTGCACTCAGCTGCATAAAACCCAAATTTTGGCTGGAATTTGGCTACTTTGAAATGCTTTTGAAGACTCGTAGAAAGTTGCTGGCTTGTTGGCTGGTGCCATGGCTCACTAGGTTAATCCTCCACCTTTGGAGCTGGCACACCGGGTTCTAGTCCCAGTTGGGGCTCCGGATTCTGTCCTGGTTGCTCCTCTTCCAGGCCAGCTCTCTGCTGTGGCCCGGGAGTGCAGTGGAGGATGGCCCAAGTGCTTGGGCCCTGCACCCGCATGGGAGACCAGGAGAAGCACCTGGCTCCTGGCTTCGGATTAGTGCAGTGCGCCAGCCACAGCGGCCATTGGAGGGTGAAACAACGGTAAAGGAAGACCTTTCTCTCTGTCTCTCTCACTGTCCACTCTGTCTGTCAAAAAAAAAAAAAAAAAAAAAAAGTTGTTGGCTTGTGTTTCCTGAGCCCAAATCACTCATGTTCTGCCCTGAATAGACATATTAACCTTTTTAAAGATCCTGGTTATTTATGTCAACAAGTAGTCCAGGACATGTGAGTGTGTGACTGTATTAGGAAATCAAGTTAAGATGAGATCATCGGTGTGGACTCTGAACTCGACAGGAGAGCTCACAAGGAGTGGGTTGGCCCAGTGGAAATGCAGGGACCAAGATGGCCCTGGGAGGCACTGGGGAGCAGCTGCCTCAGCCAAGAACTGCCTGTGGCTGTGGGAAGCTGCCAGCTGCAGGGGAGGACTCCCCCTCTCCCCTACGCAACCCTAGAGGCTTCAGAGGGAGCACCGTCCTGCCAGCACCTTGACTTTGAATTCTAGTCTCTCGAACTCTGGGAGCAAATTTCTTTTCTTTTACATCATATAGTCTGTTGCCCTATTTTGTCAACCCTATGAAAAGAATACAACTTTATTTATGTGAGGAATTCTTTGGGGATTTTCCATTCCTGAAAAATCCAAAATAGCTAAAATTGTCAAAATTAAATAGCTCTGTTCTGTTCTCTGCTCGGAAGTGTAACCTAAGGACTCTCCTCAAGATCACACAGCACTGTCTTCTGGGCAGCTGTCTTCGTCACTCAAGTCCTGTTGTTACCTGCAATGCTGAACAGAAATACTTAGAGCATCCATTAGCATTCATGTTATCTTAGCTAGGAGGAGGGTCACATATGCAAATAACTTCAATCCACAAAAAGAAAAAGGATTTGTAAGAACCATACTCTAAGATTAAATCACTGGGAAACAATTACAGTTCTCATAAAGAAAGAATTAAAGATTCATCCAGTGCATAGTATTTCACTTTGAAAAGCATCAAAATAAATGAAAATGTCAACCCTCTTGTTCAGTAGCCAATAAAGCACTTAATTCAGGGTATTTGACTCAGATAATTTCAGGCTAATTTGCATGCTTAGGCATTTTTATTCTAGAAATATAGAGGCTATATTGAGTCTATTATTAATACCAGCATTTGTGAAAGAACATAAATTGATGTTTACAGCTAGATAGCCTATCTGATAACGTTGAGAAATTTCACAAGAAATAAGAAAGGAGTGTTCACACAAATATTTAAATATTATTTACATACTTTTAAGATATATTTAATTCAATCATCCTAGTTGCTGAACAAGCAAAAATATACTCACTTTTATATATCCATGTTCACATAATTTTTGGTTTATTTTGTAACATATGCGTAAATATTGATTAACATCGATTAACTTTGACCCATCTAGTCATTATACATCCAGGTGTGAAAAAAAAGTGCTTAGGGAAGATTGACCATTATTTTTTAGCATTTTCGAGTGAATATAATATTAATATAGTAAAAATAACTTTATGGTTTTTATTTCATTTTGTGCTATTCTAAATGCAAAAAAAAATCACACAGCCATATATTTTACACCCGTATTGAGTATTCCAATAGTCAAACAAGATTAATATCCTTCAACTCATTGCTATCCAATTGTCAGATTTTACAAAGGAAAGGAGCTAGAAACTGCATGCTGAGCTACTTCAGGGCTTAACTCTCCTTACAGAGAGCAGGAAGGACGCCCCCTTCATCTGAAACAGCACAGAGCTTTGAACAGCCTCAATTATGTGACAGAGGAAAGGACAGTTGATGGTTTCAAACATCTGCCCTACTAGACATTGACAGACATCCTCAATACATTGTGGTTTGGCTTGGTATTTCTTGATATGACAATGGAGCAAACGCACTACCTTCAGCATAAGCCACACTTTGAATTTAGAATTTGGGTCCTTTCCTGGTAGTTGCACATATCCTTCTTTCTTGGGAGCCAGGGCAGCTGTGATGTTATGTCAACTTGATTCAGCCATGAGATCACAAGGTGACACAACTGATACTGTGTGTTCTGTGGTGGAGCTAGTATGCTGAGTAAGTTAGGTGTATTAAATGTATTTTCCCTCATGCACAGCAAACACAAAACTGATGGATTGTGGGTACAGGGGGAGGCATAAGGGTGGGCAGGCACCTAAGAGTCACAGCATCTACAGGATCAGGAAAATCACGAGAGAAGATGATGTGGGTCAGGAAGTAGATTAAATTGGTTTCTTTAGTTATTTTTCAACCTGCTGAGATTGTGGGGACTGTTAACCATCCACCACAAGCAGTTAGATATTAGAGATGAGGCCAGCACTGGAAATACAAAGTTGGGTGTCCCAAGCACAGAGATTCTGTCTGAAGCCTTGGAACTCGATGAGCTCTTTGAGTATCACAAAGGAATTTGCCCCTGGACTGCTGTAACATTTGGAAATCGAGAATAGGAGGATGTAGGAAATGCTTGTGGCAAAGTGATAACCTCTTAAGGAGTAGTCTAAGGAAATTGATAGTCTAATTGGAATGATTTATTCTGATACTGTTGCAGTTTATTTGGGCTCTGTAGACAGTGTTGTTCTAGCTCTTTGGATTCAAATTGATTTCTGTCTGGTTACTTTATTCATTGCTGAAAAGGGTGATTGGAATCTATCATTATATTACTTCCTAATTCTCCAGTTCTGTTGATGCTTGCTTTACATACCTGAGTACTCTGATATTAATGCATATACATGAGGGCCCATCAAAAGTTCCTGGCAAATGGGATTAAAAGATTTTGCTGCAAAATTTTGATATCCATGCATATGAAATAGCTTTCAAAAGCTCATGGAAAACACATTTTTGAATACCCTCAAATGTACAATTATTATCTTCTTGGAAAATTGAACTCTTTATCATGATGTTCATTTTGTCTAACAACTTTTGACTTAATCTATTTCATCTGATGGAAGTATGACCACCCTACATTAATATTGGACAATTTCTCTATAATAACACAACAAATTCTGTTTCTAGTGAGTTTTTGCTTACTATGCTCACAAATGAGCTTGGGACCTTCATAATAATCCCTTACCATATTGCATAATGCAAGGAACTTAGAATTTCTGCACATAAAGCATAATAGACATGGTAGAATTATGTAACTTTGGGTTATTCTCAGAAACTTTGCTAAAAACCTGGGTGGCCTATTATACCCAGAGATTCCTTTATGTTCATCTAATGCGATTTTACTCACTACTTTGATCAACTGAGAGGGATTGTCATGCATGATGCTAAGTGAAGATGGGTAAAGCAAACTACCAGTGCTTCTCTCTGTGTTTAAACAGTTGAACCTGGAATCTCAATATTTAAAAAATTACAAATTTTGCTGTACTTGTATCTGAAAGTCAAGTATCTAAAATATCATTTAGAGAAACTAAATGTTTTATTGAAAAATGAATTTTCATGAATTCTGGTCATGTGTGGATTTCATGAAGAATTTCCAGCTTCTTCCACAAATTCTCATTACTGACCCTGGGCTGAATGGAGTATTGGTTTTATGAAACCATCCTGATGTTTCTAAGTTGCTTATCGCTTTCTCCAATGTTCTTTCTCTTAATACATTTCCTTTGGGAAAGCAGTAGTTCTTGCTACCATGAATGAATGAAATTGTCAATCATTAAACACAAGATAACTTGATGCCAACAACAGACAAGGAATGTTGGATGAAACATGTGTTTGCCAATTCTCTTTAGGCCACATTCTTGTAGCTTTAACTAATTTATAAACTTGCCAAAATAGAAGATAAAGCCCATTACTCATCCTGACCATGTACCTGAACACCATGGTAATACATTTCAATTAACATTGACTGATTTTCTTTGTAATTTCATAGAACCTGAGATGTAGTCATATTTAAATCCTCTGAGACCAGTGGTTTGACAAATATAAATCTGTGGATTGAAAATAAATTCATTAAATTTCAGGACCAAGAAGCAAGAATGAAAATGAACAGCCTCCTTGCACTAAATAGCTTTGCTATATTTTTTGCTTTTCACAATTAAAAGTGTGATTTCTTTTTTTTTTTTTAAGTGTAGAGTTGAGTTTTGAATAATATCAGTCATTCTTGCCTCTTCCCACACTGAGGCCTACAGAATGGTTTTAAGTGCACACAAATAGAAAAGCAGGGTCTGCCTGGCCTTATATACCAGGCACAAAAATCTCACCGCCTATGTGTCCCAATCACTCTCGCCCTCTGTCTGACACTTGTTCCTCCTCCACAAATTGAGGGCTAAAATATCTTTGTATGCAGCTTTGTTGTTAGAAACAGAAATAAATTATGGAAAGTCCTTAGCACCAACAGAGGCCTGAGGAATATGATGTCCCCCTTAGTCTTCTTTTCCATTTTAAGTAATATGCCTCATTATTATTGGTTTCTCCAAAGAGGTCTTATTTTTTGAAGATGTAATCATTGTCATTCTTTTATAAGGCATCTTTCTTTTAAAAAATACAAAGTCTGAGATTGAACGCACATCCCTAAACATCTTATGTGCATTACTAGATAACAAGATTGTTGTTGGGATCCTTTACTTATTTATCCAAGAGCACGAATGTGATCTAGAAAACTTTTGGGGCATATTCCCCTGGGGTCAGGAGCCAATGGACTTACATCTATGGATCTACATTATGCTAAGTGAAATACACACTTTTAAAACATGGCTACAACTTTGATTCACAAATGAATTCATTTTATATCATTGAAGAATTATTTAATGCATAAATGTGTAATATGTTTGCATTATACGTTTTCTTGAATGATGAAAACAAAGTGTATCTGGTATTACAAGGTTTGGCCGGCGCCGCGGCTCACTAGGCTAATCCTCCGCCTTGCGGGTTCTAGTCCCGATTGGGGCGCCGGATTCTGTCCTGGTTGCTCCTCTTCCAGGCCAGCTCTCTGCTGTGGCCAGGGAGTGCAGTGGAGGATGGCCCAGGTGCTTGGGGCCTGCACCCCATGGGAGACCAGGAAAAGCACCTGGCTCCTGCCATCGGATCAGCGCAGTGCGCCCGCCGCGGCGGCCATTGGAGGGTGAACCAACGGCAAAGGAAGACCTTTCTCTCTGTCTCTCTCACTGTCCACTCTGCCTGTCAAAAAAAATAAATAAATAAAAAATAAATAAAAAAAAAAAAACAAGGTATAAGTGTGTCCTGATGCCTTACATAAAAAAGGTATCTTCAGGGGTGGGTATTTGGCATGGCGGTTAAGTCACCCCTTGGGGTATTCACATTCCATATCTGAATGCCTGAGTTCAAGACCTGATCACTCCACTTCTGACCCAGCTTCCTGCTTAGGCACACTCTGGGAAGTATGAGGTGAAGAACAAAGGTCTGCCATCCCTGACACCCACCTTGGAGAGCTGGGTTGAGTTCCAGGCTCCTGACTTTGGCCCAGCCCAGCCATGGCTGTTACAGGCATTTGGGAAATGAACCAGTAGATGGAAGATATCTCTCTGTGCCTCTGCCTTTCAAATAAAAGTAAAATATTTTTTTAAAAAGTGATCTTCATAACAAAGATGACTCAAATCATTCAACTAGGCCAGTTTTGTTATATACAAACTAGATTTTGAAAATTAGCTGTTATTGGCTGGCGCTGTGGCTCACTAGGCTAATCCTCTGCCTGCTGCGCCGGCACACCGGGTTCTAGTCCCAGTTGGATTCTGTCCCGGTTGCCCCTCTTCCAGGCCAGCTCTCTGTTGTGGCCCGGGAAGGCAGTGGAGGATGGCCCAAGTGCTTGGGTCCTGCACCCGCATGGGAGACCAGGAGAAGCACCTGGCTCCTGGCTTTGGATCAGTGCGGTGTGCTGGCTACAGCACACCGGCCACAGCGGCCCTTGAGGGGTGAACCAACGGAAAAGGAAGACCTTTCTCTCTGTCTCTCTCTCACTGTCTACTCTGTCTGTCAAAAAAAAATTAGCTTTTATTAAAAGCAAACAAATAGTTGAACATGAGTGTCACCTTTCAGTCAACTGCATTTGCCAACTATAGTTTGGAGACCTGAAATCTTATTCTTGTCTAATATCTCTTTCCTCAATAACATACTCCCCCCAAAAGCAAGAACATATCTGCCCTCACAGGTGTTCCCCTGACAACAAACCCATAGTTTAGTGAATTGACCTGAAGACATGTTCTTATTGTAGTAGGGGGGAAAAATCTTCAATGAAAATATAGCAGGCACACATACGGTAGAAATATTGGTTGTGTAGGTTGGAGATATACATCAAAAGTACATACAACTATGCTTGTATAGTCCCGTAAGCTATCTTTTGAACTGTACCTGTTAAGCCCTCAGTAACATGAGAATTGTTATTGCAACATTAAATATAAAAGGAGGTAAACCTCCAATGTCTCATTTTGGGGACTCCTACGTGAGTGACTTAACAAGGGAACGCTGGGATAAGGCTGAGAAGCTCCAGGGTAAACTGTATTTCTCCAGTACAGAGATCTGTGGGTTGGTGAATAGGCATTCATGCACCCCTGGGTGACCCCACATACAAGGGTGTTCACACAACACCACATATACCTATATCTATCTAAGAACAGGCCCCTTCTCAATTCTCCCCTGCCCATCTCTTTTGGGAGACAGGATGGAGAGACCAGGTCATCCCTCACTTTAATTCCCTGTGCCTGTTTCCTGTTTCTTTGCACATGACCACAATTTCTTTGTCCTTTGCTTTTTGAACTCCTCTTTGGCTATTAAATTAAGATGCTGCTTTATCTGTGAAATGGTTGTGCCTGTCAGAGATTAAAAGCTTCCACAGTGTTCTTAACATAACATGCATTGTCCTTGCATGTCCTTCTCCCACACTGGTCTAAGAACTCCTGAAAGGCCAAAAATATGTCTTTTGTGTCTTTCTCCAATGCCTAGCCTAGTACCAGCTACACAGAGCTCAGTAGGGGTATTCAAATAAGTGAATGGAAGCCACAGATACAGGCAGTTTGCTGCCTATTTTGTATAAACTGTAACATAGAAGTGTAAGAAGAACAAACCATTCTTGAAGACATTTCAAGCACTACCCTCTTCCTAGCTTTCTTAAAACTTCAATAGCATAAAATGAGAGGAAAAAGAACTGTACAGAGCCCTTTTGAATATGAATAGATGTATTTTTATGGCCCAGGAATTGTATTGGTGTTCATCACGTGACATTAGAGAACACCGCCCGACTTCCACACCTTCTTCTCTACTTTTGAGTTGACTGTAGCCTTAGCATATTTCTTGATTTTCTCCCAACAGGGACAGAAACACATTGTCCAGGAGGTGGTAGGCAGCCCCATCAGACCAGCATCTGCCTCTGCAACAGGAACACAAAACCACTGTGGCCAAGCTTTATTTCTCTTATCATTAAAAGTAAACTTTCACTTCATAATCACCTTTGAGAAAGGTTGAGAAAGATAGAGTAATTGGCCAGGTTCACAGACTACAAAAGGGAGAAAACCTGCTTACCTGTGTCTAGGAGTGAAATCACACGCTGATTTTTATAGATGAAATACATATTTTACAGGATTTGCAATGTGTAGTTGCACAGTGATAGAAATTCTAAATGGTTTTTAAAAGAAAAAAATTGCCTTTTTAGTCCTAGATATTATAAAATGTACCTGTAGGCTTACAGCACAGTGTGATGGTTAGCATCTAATTTATAATGTACTCAGATAAAAACAAGCCAGTGGCATTGTTGAGGGTGTTGTGATTGTTGGAAAACAAGGGTAGACTTGTATTAAGGTGTTAATCCCCGAGATAACTATAAAGACAAAACTTCGAGAAATCTTTTAGGTAACATATGCACCAAAACTGGATTTTTGTGAAGCTTGAATTTCTGCTTCAGCTGAAACAAGATTTCATTCAAAAGTCAAATTTTGAAAATAGTTTTTCTGTATTTTATTACAGTATATGTAAATCCACGTTGCTAACCTTGAAAAAGTCATTGTTTGAAATTTTTTTATTCTTCTGAGAGTATGAATATTTTTCAGACTCTGAAATTTTCCCTAAATAATTTTAGAAATTTTTTGTGAGTCATCATAAATTAGTGCCCCAATGCTTTTAGTAAAAAGTTTAAGGGTCCTGGTCACTCAACTAAATAAATCCCAATTCAGTCATTAATATATATCTGTGAATGTTTTTCTGATTAGATCATTTGGATCTCTTTTCAGGCCTTATAATAACCAGTCTATATAGTTAAACAACAACAAAACAAACATATTGGTACTCATAAATTAGCAGAAAGACTTTTAATTTTTGCCTTATTTAACATAAATGACTCAGCAAAATTCCATGTGAAATTTGAAAACCACATGTATTAAAGAGAAGAAAAATTTCAGTAAAAATATCAAATTTTAGATTATAATCAAGATAAAAATATTTGACATTTTACATATTTTACTTGAAGTATAATAAATTCATGATGTGTATTCTGCTAATTCTGTTTTCACTGCTAAATTTAATAAAATACATTAATGCTTTGGCTCAACTTTTTCAGGGTTGTAGCAAATATTCTGAGATTTTCATCAAGATTGTAAGCATTTCAACAGTAGTTCAAACTTTGCTACTTTTAGGTTTCTTTGAGCAATAACTTTCACATGACATTTAAGGGCAAAGAAAACAGATACAAATATTAATTTTGTCTTAACAAAATCTTTGGCAAGTGCTTAAGCAATATCCATGATTGTATCATTGAGTCAGCACATGGTTTTTCTAGTGGCATCATGAAAGTATTTCTGACTTTTGAGGCAGCAGCAGGGCTCATCATCATTAAATTGTTGGACATTCATAGCAGCAGGTCTACTGGGCTTCTCAATAACTGTAACACCTGCAAAAACTGTAGGCTTAACCTTGTTGCCCTCATACCACATATAGAAATAGCCAAGAACAAGCTCTTCCTTAGCCATGACATTGTCTATTTTTATTCTCTAATGTTAATTATTTCTTCCCTCCCACCAATTTTGGGGTTTGGTTTGTTCTTGTTTTTATAGGTCTTTAAGATGCATTTATAGCTCATTTATTTGAAAGCCTTTTCAGTTTCTTTATTGGCACTAACTGCTATTAACTTCCTTCTTAATACTGCTTTTGATTTTTTATACAAACATTTTGATATGTTGTATTGTCATCTTCATTGATTTCCATGAATTATTTAATTTCCTCTGTGGCCCATTGTTCATTCAGGAGAATGTTCAGTCTCCATGTGTTTGCATATTTTCTAGAGATTCTTAAGTTGTTAATTTCCAGCTTCATCCCATTGTAGTCAGAAAAGATACATGGTATGCTTTCAATTTCTTTAATTTGCTGAGACTTGCTTTCTGTCCTAGCATATCGTCTATCCTAGAGAAAGGTCCAAGCACTGATAAAAACAATGTGTATCCTTCAACTGTGGAAAGAATTGTTCTGTAGATATCAGGTCCATTTGATTCATACTGTAAATTAGCCCTGCTGTTTGTTTTCTACCTAGTGGATCTGTCCATTGATGAAAGTGAGGTGTTGATTAATATTGAATTGGAGTCTATGTCTCCCTTTAGGTCCATTAACATTTCTTTTAAATAGCCAGGTACTCTGGCATTGGGTATACATGCATTTATTATAGTCATATATTCCTGTTGAATCGATCCATTGATCATTACATAGTGTTCTATGTTTCTTTAAGTTTTTGTGCTAAAGTCTATATTAGGATAATTATATCTGCTCATTTTGCTTTCTGTTAGCATGGAATATCTTTTTCTATTCTTTCATTTTCAGGCTTTGTTGGTGAGGTGTGTTTCTTAATGGCAGCAAATAGATGCATCTTGTTTTTTAAATCTATTCAGCCAGTCTGTATCTTCTAATTGGAGAATTTAATTGGAGAATTATAATCAAGGTTATTATTGATAAGTAATGACTTGGTCCTATTTTTCCAAGCTATTCCTATTGCTTACTTTGCATTTCCTTTGCATTTTTACTAGAAGATTTTCTGCCTTCACATTCTCTCATAAGGTGACTATCACTCTCATTCTGTATGTAGTACATCCTTAAGAATCATTTCTAAGGCTAGATAAGTGGTTACAAATTCTTTCAATTTCTATTTGTTTTGGAAGGACTCTATTTCACCATCATTTATAAATAAGAGCTTTGCTGGATATAATATTCTGAGTTGATAGTTTCTTTTAGGACTTGGACTATGTATTCTCTCCTAGCCTGCAGGGTTTCTAATGAGAAATCAGCTGTTAGTCTAACTGGGGACCCTGTAAAGGTAATCTAAGGTCTCACTCATGCACATTTTAGAATCTGTTTTACTGTTGAAAGTTTGACTATGTCATGGTGAGGATCTTTTCTGATCATGTCTATTAGGAGTTGATAGTATTCAAGAAATGTTGAACACTATTTTCAGGTTTTCTAATTTTTTTTGTCTATTTTCAAGGATTTGTCTTCTAGCTCAGATATGCTTTGTTTCACTCTGTTTCTGAGGCTTTCCATATATTTTCTATTTGACACATTGAATTATTCATTTCTAATAGTTCAGTTTGATTTCTCTTCAACATATCTCAGAAAAAAATTCATATAGTATACGGGTTTCCTTATCTCATGAATTTGTGTTTCTGAGCAATTTTGATTCTTTTAAATTCATTTTTGGGCATTTCATCAGTCTCTTCATCTTCACATGCTAATATTCAAGTGTTGTGCTCCTTTGGAGGAGTCATTGTTTTCCTTGTTCTTGTCTCTTGTATCTGTGTTTATTTTTAAGCATTTGTGGAAACACTGTTGGTTTCTCCTCTGTAGTGTTTTATCGTTGAACTGTGCCTCTGTGGTTTAGTGGAGAGTCTGCTCCTCCAGTGAATACCCAGAAGTGTGTGTGCTGGGTGGGGCCAGGGAGCTCTTATCAGTGCTCCAAGCTGGGGCAAGAATTCAGGGTGATACCCAAGTTCTATGTGGTAGATCTCCTCTATTCTCGGCACAGGCTAGGATTTTATTACACCTGTTGGCATAATCACAACCTCACCTCCTCACTTCCAAGGTGATTAATGCCTGGAGTTAGCTCACAGTGGGTTCAACCCCCACCCATGCTGGCACATGGACTGCACAGAGGATCTGTGTGGTCTTCACTGTGAGCATGGAGCTCTCTACAATACTCACCCCAGGCAGTCAGGAAGCTGTGAGCCTCTGACACTAGACACAGTGATTGTCCCGAGACCCAGCTATACCCCAGATCCTGCAGACGTCCCACA
Source organism: Oryctolagus cuniculus (assembly GCF_051225735.1). NCBI lineage: Eukaryota > Metazoa > Chordata > Mammalia > Lagomorpha > Leporidae > Oryctolagus > Oryctolagus cuniculus. The sequence goes on along the minus strand of NC_142875.1, from coordinate 5,328,811 downwards.
GTCTCAGCACACAAGACTCCCACAGTCGTGGGCTGTAGCTCTGGGAGCCTGCCCTGCCCACAGAGAGCAGAAACACAGCCAGAGCTAGCTGTCTGTGGGCCAGCTGCCTGTGGGTCCTCCACTTTTTGGCAGTTTGAGCACTAGAGCCTATAATAGGTTGAGAGGATGGGAGCACCTCACAGTCCTAAGTGGGTGCCCGGCCCCTGTCAACCCTCCCAGACAGACTCAGTCACTGGGTAACACAAATTTTTCCCTCTGGTAAAATTCACTGGTCGTGGGCTCACAAGAGAGCCGCTGCAGTCTCTTAGTGTCGAGACGGCACCATTTCCCTGTCGGTTGTGAGGCACCACTGTGGGATGATGGGTAGAAAGACACATGCTTTTCCTTTACTGGATTTTGTGGGTACCCTGCTCTCTGCTAGGGCTTCAGGCTAGGCTCAAATCAGTGTGGTCCACAGGGTCCACCCTCAGGCAATAACACCAGTGGCACTGGCTGCCAGTCTGCTCTCTCTCTCGGAAACTGGCATCTTCTTCAGTCCCCCGCTGCAGGTGTCATGCAGGTGTCCACACTTACCATGCTGCTTCACGGTGTCCTCCTTTCTGTAGAATTTCCACCTTAAATGTCTCTCCAACACTCCTTGGGAATGTACTTTTTTCTCCACTTTTCTTCTGCTCTCTTCCCCTGGTCAGAGTCAGCATGTCTTTTCCCTGTTTAGTCATCTTGGAATCCTACATTTATTTTTAATTCTATTTTTCCATGATGTGTTTGAAGTACACTCATGTACTTAGTCAAAAAACTTTGCAGCCGGCTAATGTTACTCTTACAGTGATTTCATTCTATGGGAATTACAGTGTTAAAGAGAGGTATTCTGATTAGATATACATTCATGCTAAATAATTTAAGCTGTTTCTTTTCATTAAGGAATCCAGATGCCTCAAAGATTCATATTTTTAAGATCTAGTACCTCAACCACTTTGAGACTACATTATTTCCATTGCCACTCTCAATTAATTTGCACCTGTACTTGGAACCAATTTCAACAGACTTCTTTAACTTTTGCTTATTAGCACCATTTTTGGAGAGGAGAGGACAATTAAAGAAGCAAAAACTGCTTACATTTAAAGTCCTTAGAAGTCACTTTAATTCTGTAATATGTACACTTCTTTCAAACTGTTAAATGCATCAGTGGTCTGTTTGCTAGATTAGAGTGCTGTTAGTAAAAATATGTAATTAGGAGGTAAATATTTCCAGGAACTATCCACAGAAGCCAGAAGACAGTTTCACTTCCTGAATCAATCATCCTGATAACTGTTACTGAGACCTCACTTATATGATATACATACATCTTAGGAACCCATAACACCACTACCTCTTACCTAGGTGGTCCCTGAATAGTCAGTGTGTTCTCATAGGCTCCGTTCCTTACTTTCCAGACACTAAATATCAGAGCAGCAAAAGCAGTGAAACAGAACACACTGGGGGCAAGAGTTCAATGCTGCTTTCAATAGATCAATTTTTTAGCTTAACAATTGATTTTTATAAATGTCTTACACTTTGGAGAAAATAGATTCATTCTCAAATAAGTAGCAAGCTTCCCATGATACTCCAGAGTCAGCAGGTGGTGTTTGCAATCAGATGTGTGGGGAGCAGGGTCCGTCTCCCGCAACATGGCGGGGTGCCTGGGAGACAAATAAGTACTGAGACTGTGAACTGAAACTAACTCTATGCGTCTGATCTCCCATCATATGGCTGAGAGGGAGTAAACAAATCTTACACAGCTGCTTCGTCAATTAGCTGATTCCTGATCCAACCTCTGATTGGAAGAGAGCGGCGTGTTCAGCACGTGGGCAGCAGAGCACAGTTTGGTGGGAGAGGACTATAAAAGGGGGAGAGAGACAACATACGAGGCCCCTGAGAGAGTACGTCTGAGAGCTCGTTGGTGCCACTCCTCCAAGAAAGCGGGGGGAGCAGCTGGGGTGCCGCTCCTCCGTGGAGGCGGGGGAGTGGCAGCAAATCCGGGAAGGACCAGTGTCGTTCCTCCACGAGTGGGGGAGCGACAAGATGCTCTTTGAGTTTTACCCTTGCACTACCCACCTGTGCAGCCCAGGACAAAATTATTAGCTCATATATTTTTTTAAAGATTTATTCATTTATTTTAAAGTCAGTTACACAGAAGGAGAGGCAGGGGGAGACAGAGGTCTTCCATCCGCTGGTTCACTCCCCAATTGACTGCAAAGGCTGGGCTGCGCCGATCCTAAGCCAGGAGCTTCTCCAGGTCTCCCACATGGGTGCAGGGGCTCAAAGATTTGGGCCATCTTCCACTGCTTTCCTAGGCCATAGCAGAAATTGGGATCAGAAGTGGAGAAGCAGGGGCATGAACTGGCGCCCATATGGGTTGCCAGCACTGCAGGCGGCAGCTTTACCCATCATGCCACAGCACTGGCCCCATCAACTCATGTTTTTCAACATTGATCTAAACGCCATGGCCCTGAAGTAGCTCAAGAATTACAACCAAAGTTCACATTTTGTTGCTTCCCAGAAGTTTTATCCCAAGGCTAAGCAGATTATATCTTATTTTATGGGTAATTTCTAGAAATTGTAGCAGAGTCTGATAGTTCCTATCAACATCATGGAGATACTGCTTTAAACTCTTGAGTTTTCCTCCCACTTCCGTCCTGGGAGTCATCATTGCCCAATACCTACATGCTGTCTTAATTTTTTAAGTCATTAAGACTTGGGAGATGGAGAAGGTTCAGGTTATTTGAAATCATTTCCTTCACTAGTAAGGCATGCTGATAGTCTGTTTTCCATATCAAAGTAGGTATGGTTTTTTTTCTTCAAGATTTATTTGTTTATTTGAAAGAGTTACACAGAAGAGAGGTAGAGAGAGTGAGGTCTTCCATCCAATGGTTCACTCCTCAGTTGGCCGCAACAGCCGGAACTGCACCGATCAAAGCCAGGAGCTTCTTCCAGGTCTCCCAGGAAGGTGTAGGGGCCCAAGGACTTGGGCCATCCTCCACTGGCCCCCCCAGGCCATAGCAGAGAGCTGGATGGGAAGTGGAGCAGCCAGGTCTCAAATGGGCTCCCATATGGGACCGGTGCTCCAGGCCAGGGCGTTAACCCACTAAGCCACAGCACCAGCCCCTAAAGTAGGTATGGTTTTAAAATGGGCATGGTATAGCCAAGAAGGAGAAGGCATTCAAAAAATGTATATGTTTTGGACTGAATAATTTTGATTAGTGTTTTATAAGTGATGTACATGAGGGGTCTTCAGAAAGCTCATGGAACTGCATAGAAAGAACTACGCATGGATTTCAAAATGTTTGCACCCATATAACATTGTAATTCCATTTTTAAAAGCTTTTTGAAAATCCACAAATATTATAGATCTTCATTTCTCCATAAAGATATGCCATAGTACATAAACTTTTCACTTTCTTTATGCTCACACACACATGTGAAACCAAATACTTTCTTGAATTGCAGTTAAAACAAGATGCACTGCTCATGTCTTTGCTGACTTAATGCTTCTAGGAGCAAGAACACCCAAACTTTATATCTCAGGCTGATGAATATTTTCATGTTGTTCAGGTATCAAATGCCATCTGTTAATTCAAAATATGACCCATGGGTCTGGCATCTAAATACATCTCTTATTTATAGTTTTCCCCCTGGCAAAAATGTTGTTATTCATTCATATAAAACCCCTTTGCCTCCCTCTCTCCCTCCCCCTTGCTCACTCTCTTGCTCTCTCCTTTCCTTCCTTTCTCTCTTTGCTCAACTACAGGGTCTACTTCATTTTAAAGTTTGAGGCCAGCGCTGCAGCTCACTAGGCTAATCCTCCACCTGCAGTGCCAGTACTCTGGGTTCTAGTCCCGGTTGGGGTGCCAGTTCTGTCCTGGTTGCTCCTCTTCCAGTCCAGCTCTCCGCTGTGGCCTGGGAAGGCAGTGGAGGATGGCCCTGCACCCCATGGGAGACCAGGAGAAGCACCTGGCTCCTGGCTTCGGAGTGGCGCAGCATGCCGGCTATAGTGGCCATTGGGGGGTTAACCAATGGAAGGAAGACCTTTCTCTCTGTCTCTCTCTCACACTAAGTCTGCTTGTCAAAAGTTTATTTGAAAGAGTTACAGAGAAAGAGGGGGAAGAGATGGATTGTCCATTTGCTGGCTCACTTCCCAAATGGCTATAAAAGCCAGGGCTGGGTCAATCCAAAGCCAGTAACTTTATTTGGGTCTCCAACAAGGGTGACAGGGGCCCAAACACTGGGGCCATCATCTGCTGCTGCTGCTTTCCCAGGCCATTAGCAGGAAGCTGGATTGGAAGTGGAGCAGTCAGGACACAAATAAGATGCCACCACAATGGCAGCCCTAGGTTTTAGTTCTTAAAGGCACCAATTCATTGGTAACACATCAAATTATTTTTGTAGGGATGTTATTTAAAAAAATAACTTTCATTTATGACATTGTGGATGAGGGGGATAATACTTTTTTAAAAAAGAAAACTTAATATGTAACACCCAATGTCAATGCAACAGGGAGTAACATTTAACTATACCTTGTTATTTGACACTTAGTTTAGTAGTACCAATATGTTCCCCAAACTAGAATTTTTTCTGTTGCAAAAAAAAAAAAAAGTAATAAACCCAAGGACTTCTGTTCCATACCTTTACAAAACAAATATTTCTTGGTTTTCCACTTGCTTGTAGCATTTTTAATATTGTAGTCCATTTCCAGTAGAGCCACCATAAGAAAAATGGAACAAGATGATGCTTACAAAGGAGCAGAGTTTGAATTTATTCTGTCAGAATTAACAGGTGCACAACATCCAGCATGCTCAAATGTGTGCTGGGGAGACTGCTACAAATAAACAACTGGTGTGGTGAAATTTGCAACATCAGCAAGTGTTTTCTTAACTTTGGAAAGCAGCCATTGCCTATTTGGAGCCTCCTCACCCCAGGATCCCTGGAAATATCGGAGTGGTGATACACTTGCAATAAGGAAACTAGGCACTGAGATCATTCTCTTATAATAAGAATAAAAGCGGGACAAGAAAAATTCTACAGGAATTACACACTATTCCAATGCTAGTGAACTTGTTGAAGATAAGACTCGTTTCTCCTCTACCGTTGCTTCCTCACCTAAATGGTGGTTTTATAATTATGAGTAGTGCTTCCTTATTTCATCTAACTTTTGAAACTGTCTTTGGGGGGTTTATCATTGTCTAAACCAATGGCAGTTGCTGTTTTCTGTCCTTCGGCTGCTATTCTCTCTAAACAAAAGCTAAAATGAGAGCAAAGGGAAACCTCTCATCCCTTTATATACATCAAGAATTTCCTTGCAATATCAGTCTCAAAAGATGTTAAGAGAAAACTGTGTGTGTGAAGTGAGGCATCACCTTGCCCAGTGTTTAGAAAGAGTAACTTCTTATGCCATGAAAGGTAGGTGGAAGGTGCATGCTATGCCTTGTCAGTTTCCTGCAAAGATGGAAATGCCCCTGGCACAGATGAAGTATGAGAAATACTAAAAACATGGAGTGCAGAGTGGTCTTTCCAGAGCAGAGCACAATGTGTTTAAAAAAAAAAAAAACTTTCCTGGACATTCACTCCAGAGGTTCTTCGAATAAGAACTCATCCAGTGAGTCCTTTCCCAAGAGTCACCCACCAGCCCTCAGCCCCATTGAAATCTGTATTGTACCTCTAGTTGGGCTGTCAAAATGCTCATTTCTGCAACTGCTTAACAACCAAGAATTCAGTGCAGTTAGTGCATCCCGCTGGTACCCATTCGCTCGCTCGCTCGCTCATTCACATCCCCAAGAAAGCACTGCAATTCCAAACAGCAACAAAGGGACCCCGTGTGTGTGTGTGTGTGTGTGCACAGGTGACTGTTGTTTGCACTTGCAGAAAGAACAACTTTACACAAAGGAACAAAAACTGGAGAATTTTGCATTTTGGTGTTTTTCTTTTGTATTTGCGCAGACCATTAGGATTTTCAGTCTCAACAAAACACTATTAAAACAAAGAATCTAGTAAAATATTTGTGCATGTACTGCTAAACAATTCTAGCAATTTTATTAAGCAATACCTTTATTATTTTTTGAATATTCTTAACAGACTGGAACAAAACATTTTTTATTCAAAACAAAATATGCATACTGTACGCATGTCGCAGGGTTAAGTATGATGCAGAGGTTAAAGTCTGTTGAAACAAAAACAAATGCCTGGGGGAATTTCATAGCTATAAAGTTAGTAACTAAATTTTGTTAAGAGGACCTCTTCTATGGATTTCCTTCATCTCGTGGCCACACAACAAACTCATCGGAAGTGCACTTCCCAAGTGTAGTTAGAGGATTGGAAGGAATGTAAAGTTTTTTTTTTACTTATTAGTTTTGTTTGTTTGTTTTTTTAAAAACAGCCCTTATTAACTCTTCCTTCCACTGATTCTACTGTAAACTCAGAAAAGCCTTTTGTAGAAAGCAAGTTCATATACACTCAGCAGGTGAAATGTTCCCACAAAGAAAAAAAACACAGTGATCAGACTTCTGTTTTTCTCAGCTACCTAGAGCAAGTTCGAGTGATGAAGTTTTTGCACTTTAGTAAAAATGGCTGACCTAGTTCTTGTTTAAAACAGAAATTGTTCTGTGATAATGCAGAATTGCATACACTTTATACCTGGGATAATTTTAAACCCTACGCGGTGGAGGAAATACTGGGGTACAATTGTGCATACTCGGTAGGCTGAAGATGTTGAGCACTTCTACTGTCCCTTCCTAGCAACAGAGGAGGAATGAAGACCCTGACTGTGTCCTCAATGTCTTTGTCCCCATCGCCATGGCCAGAATGCGCTCGTCTCTCACTGCCACAGGACTGAGTTCTCCACGGGCAAGGACTCCCTCCACGACCCTCATCCTGGCTGGATGGCTGCTCAGGTCCCAGTGGCCAGCAAGAAAAGGCTGGACCGCTTGGGATCTGAGCAACACGGTCCATGATAGTTGTTTTGTTTTCAGCATAAGAATGTGTTCGCTGTCTGATTCCACCCGATAGGAGAGCACTTGTTTGTTCAGCGCCAGGCCCCCTTGGCGCCGCTCTATTTGGGTTTGTGCGGAGTGGCTCGGAGGCTCGGGAGCGTGCAAGCCACTCGCGGTGATTACACACACGGAAGCAAGCGGATGGAGTCTGCTCGGGGGACCAGAGGGTGCAGGGGGAGGGAGGGCCGGCTGCACGGGGCGGTGGTTCCGTGGGGACAGGGGGAGACTCGGGGAGGTTTTTTTTTTATGTTTTAGTTGTTTTCTTTTTTTTGTCTTTTTAATTTTTTAATTTTTTTGTTGTTGTTTTTTGCTATACCATGAGGTCATAGCAGTCATTCCTCTAATAGAAACTGACAGGACGTAAAGACAGAACTACCTGATGAACACACACGATGACTAGAAATAGAAAGACAGTGAAAAGACTCAGTTCACCGCTGAGAAACCGTCCCCCAAAATAAATCCGGGATCAACAGGTGCAAAAACTGAACAAACAAAGAATCCCAAACCGAAAGCAAAGAAAACCTCCAAACATTAAAACACAGTGTATAAAATGGCGTGAGAAATTCAAAGTCACCGGACGGACAGCCTTTCAGTCAGTAAAAAGCCGTGGTCGCCGCTGCGTCCCTGTGTGGGTCCGGGCCCGTGGTGTGTTCCGAGCTGCGCCCTCCAGGCCCCGCAGGAAGCAACGCGAGGGCAGCAGCCCGGGCCCCGCGCGGGCCGGGCGCCCGTGGGTGCAGGAGTCCGGCGCCGCGCGGGCTGGGCGCCGGCGGGTGGAGGTGTCCGGCGTGGCGCGGCGCGGTCACTCCTCGTTGGTGGAGTTGTCGTCCAGCGCGGGGAGGCCCCGCAGGCTCAGGGCGGCCGCGCTCTGTGCCGCCGACGCCGTGAGCACGGTGTGCAGCAGCATCAGGACCAGCACGCACAGCTTGAGTCTGCCGCCGCACAGTCTCGTGGCCGAGGACGGCGCGAGCGACGGCCCGGGGCAGGAGCCGCCGCCCTGCGCCGCCGCCGCCGCCGCCCTGGCCGGGCCCTGGGCCGGCTCCTCTCTCCTGACGTCACAGCACTCGGGGTCGTCACTGGTGAGGAAGGTCTCGTACAGCCCTGGGGGGGAAGAAGAGAGGAGCGGGTTAGCGCGCCGGCGGGCGGGGCGAGAGCTCGCGGCGGAGGGAAGCTGAGTTCAACTTTCTGATGCACAAACTCTTACAGGCAGGGAGAGGTCGTGACGTGCGGGCTGCATGGCCAGCCAAGGTCTCAAAGGAGCTCTGTTGGGTTTCTCCACGCATGCTTTTACCTCCCCTGCCAGGCGCAGCCTGACTGTTCTGGTTGTGGTGCACCCGGGATGGAAGATTCATAACTCCTGGTTCTGGATCAACTTGGAGACCAAGTATATGGGATCATTATTCTTTAACAAAAATGTGGTCAACGCATAGACTAACATTAGCCAGTTGTGCTACTAACCAACCACTTGTAACGTCATTGCTCTACAACTGGGTTTACTAAGCATTTCATCTGATCAGCCTCACCATGCCTCGCATCCGCCTGCCATGGGGAATGGGTAAAACCACCCACACATCCACTGGGTGCTCGGATCCTTGCGATTTATTTTCTAAATATTTCTCTTACTCTTCCATTTCCCACTGTATCTATAATTCTGTGAACGGAAGCCTCATTAGCCTTTGCTTGGACTGTTGCAGTAAGACTTTCTGCTCTTCCAATCCATCCATCAGCTTTGCATCTCAGTGCTTGTCTGTTGCTCTCTTCTCTTTTGCCCCCTTTATCAATCTGTTCTTTTTCTTCCCCTTTGCCCTTCTTACTTTAAAAATACACATTGTTCTTACTCTGAAACTGAATGTTCAAAGGGGCGAATAGAATAAAACAAGTGACTATGTGATCTTTTTAATCTTGCACCTTGTTACATTAATATCTTAGGCAGCTAACTAAGCTATCAAGTGTCTCATTTTTCATGTGCCTGAAACGTTTTCTCAGATATGTTAGAATGAACTTTCCATATAAATTTTTTCATATTCTCGAGCTTGAAAAACATAAAAGTAGGTAACAGTGGAACAATTTTAAGGATTAAAATGAGACTCTTCAAGTGAAATGCTTGGCCCTGTGCCTAGCACATAGGGCTAACTTGAAAAATTTGCTACTATTAATAATTGTTGTCAAAAGTATAAGGCATTTCTTTCTCCAGCTTTCCTCTATTTCTGGGTCTTCTGAAAACACTCATGTCTCTACCACTAGCCAAGCGGCTCTTCCTTGAATGTCCTCCATCCAACCATCTTCCTACTTCTCTTTCATCTTTGAGACTCAGTGCCAGTAAAATCCCCCAGTGAGTCCTGTACTCACACTCCTGAACTGCTAGTGCAGTATGCCTAACTCTTCAATAGAGGTACTGTGTTTTTTTTCCATTTAATCATCCATTTTTATGCTTATTTCCTTACTTCTCTGTCAGCTTAAAAGCATGTGCTATGAACAGGACATTTAGCACTTATGACATGAATAAAGTCAGTGTATCTAATTACAAATAATCTGTTAAATAACATACACTTCAATCTACAGTTTCTTTTAAACAAAAGACCAAGATATCCTTATAATGATGCTTACAATATTCATTTCTTCTTAGGCATTCAAAGGTAAACTTCACCTTCGCCTAGATAGAATATGGAAAAAAAACTGAATTAATGAGGTCTGCAGCGCCGACACCTTTACTGAATTGTATATATTTTTTCACATAAGATATCCCACTGGTACACTGATCATTTATTGAAGGATATATTTTCCATACTATATTCTAAAACAAAGAATTTACAATTATAAAAGTAGAAATCTAAAGGTAGATTAGATTGAGAGCAACATTTTAGAATTTTAATAGAGTATGTTTAACAATGTCATCTAATTAAGAAATTCTTTTCAAAGTGGCTCAAACTGGTTTGCTGATTTATCATTAAAGGTATTTCAGAAAGAGTAAAGTAGTTCATTTAGGCCAATTTTTGAACCCTTCTTTGTGACTGGCACAATTAATATTCCTTTTTTTCCTCTGTCCATCTTTTCAACAAGAGTCTGCATCAGTTATACATGCATATGTTAAAGATCAAACAATTCTACAGGGTATTTATAAAATGAAAGAAAAAACCCCTCCACCTACCCCAACTCAGATTATCCTTTCTTATAGGCAAATATTTGCACTTCTTTTAACTGTTTCTATATTGAGCTCCAACTCTGAGAAAACATGTTTTATGATTTTCCTTACTTCCTCTTTTGCATTTATCTGTAGATTTCTCCTTAGGATGAATTTGGATAAAACAAATTTGCCTCCTCCCTCTGGTGTCCCCTCTATGAGGATGCCATACACACAATTCTTAGCCACACAGTAAACTCCAATTTTCTATTCCTAGACCACTCAGATTTCCCTAAAACTTTCTCATTTTCCTTGAGCATGTTAAGTTAACCCAAAACATGTTGCCAGTTGATTCCATTCCACTGATTTTCTCCCAGCTTGCTTTCTGAAGAAGCACCTTTGACGCCTCCAGCTCTTGGGGCTGGTTGCTTTCATTCCTGCGGCATAGGTACCACCCTAGAAACCACTCTGCACCATCCACTTGGGATTCTTGCTGCCTCTCTTCCAGCTTCGATTTCTTGTTTTCTGTATTCCTGTGCCTCCTGCCTTCCCGTTTTGGGGGCCACGTCCTCCAGTGTATTCAGTAAGAAAAGCTTGTGAGGGTAAGTTTACAAGATGCAGGATGCCTAAAGATGTGTTGTCTGTAACACACGTTTAGTTGGTTGTTTGGCTAGGCATGGATTCTCATCCGGATTATTATCCCTCTGATCTATTCAAGCCTTACTCCCCTTAAGGTTCTTCAGGCCTTACATTTTAATGTTCCCATTCCCTATCCCTTCATGTCTTTTCCCTACTTTCTAAAACATTGGGTGAATTTTAGTGTGTGATACAATTTATTGGAGTTTTCCTTCTTTTCTATGGCATCTCAATTTCTAAGATTTCTTCTATGCCATCTGAACATTGCTTGTAGCCCTTGCAAACATTCTTGCTGAACTAAGGTTCCTCTTTTTACCTGCACCTGCTAAACTCTCTGTGGTACAGCATTAAACCCTAGACTTTCATGTAAATGAAAAATATCTCAAAAACTAAAAAAGTGAGGTAGGTAGGAAGGGAATATCCTATTAGTATTGTATCTGAACTATATTGATTCTGTTCTTTATTTTTTTCATGTTAATGTGGTATTAATACAAAGAATACAACTCTTAAACATTAGTACTTATTTTATCTACTTTAAAAGATTTATTTGAAAGGCAGAATGACATAGGGAGAGACAGAGAGAATGATCTTCTGTTCACTAGTTCACTTCCCAGATGGCCACAACGTTCAGGGCTGAGCCAGGTCAAAGTTAGGAGCCAGGAACTCCATCTAGGTCTCCTGGGTGAGTGGCAGGTATGGAAGCACCTCTGCCATCTTATGCTGCCTTCCCAAGAACGTTAACAGGAACTGGATCAGAAGCGGAGCAGCCAGCACTCAAACCAGCAGCCCAGTGTTGGATGCCAGCATTGTAAGTGGTGGCTTACCCTGCTGCACCACAA